>NC_053022.1:99775204-99807117 GCF_003073215.2 Triticum urartu
GCAGAATGGGCCGTATGGGGTGATGAATGCCGTTGCGGCTTGGTCTGACTCGGCCATCTTGATTTGATGGTAACCGGAGTATGCGTCGAGGAAGCACAACGAATCGTGTCCTGCAGTGGCGTCGATAATTTGATCGATGCGGGGGGGGGAAGGGATCCTTTGGGCAAGCCTTGTTAAGGTCTTTGAAGTCAACGCACAGGCGCCAGGATTTGTCCTTCTTTGGTACCATCACCAAGTTTGCTAGCCAGTCCGGATGTTTTATATCTCTGATGAATCCGGCCTCCAATAGTTTGGCTAGCTCCTCTCCCATTGCCTGTCTCTTGGGCTCAGAGAAACGCCGAGGGGCTTGTTTGACAGGTTTGAATCCTTTTAGGATATTTAAGCTGTGTTTGGCCAGCCTACGTGGGATTCCTGGCATGTCTGAAGGGTGCCAGGCAAAAATGTCCCAGTTCTCCCTTAGGAATTCACGCAGTGCGGCGTCTACATCGGGGTTTAATCGTGCCCCGATGGAAGCTGTTTTATTGGGGTCCGTTGGATGGACCTGGAATTTGACTATTTCATCCGCTGGTTTAAAGGAGGTGGACTTGGATCTTTTATCGAGTATCACATCATCCCTGTTTATCGTGGAGCGCAGCGTAGTCAGTTCCTCAGCCGCTAGGGCTTTGGAAAGTGCCTCAAGGGCCAATGCGGCTGTCTTGTTTTCGGCGCGGAGTGCTATGTCCGGATCACTAGCAAGAGTGATGATTCCGTTCGGCCCGGGCATCTTGAGCTTCATGTACCCATAATGGGGTATTGCTTGGAAGATTGTAAACGCTTCCCGCCCCAGCAAAGCGTGGTATCCGCTACTGAACGGGGCCACTTGGAATGTGACCTCTTCGGACCTATAAGTATCCGGCGTGCCGAACACCACATCTAGTGTTATTTTTCCTGCACAGCGTGCTTCCCGACTGGGGATTATTCCTCTAAAGGTTGTGCTGCTTCGCTCAATGCGGTTCCAGTCTATTTCCATTTTTGAAGGGTTTCCTTCATAATGAAGGTCAATCCGCGGCCTCCGTCATGAAGTACCTTGGTGAGCGAAAGCTGTCCTCTATAGACCTGAATACCAATTGCGGCTGGTGCTCGAGCTGTTCGGATTTTAGGTTCATCACTGGCATTAAAAGTAATAGCCGTGTCACTCCATGGGTTTATTGTTGCTACTTGATAGACTTCGGCGAGGCTGCGGAGTGTTCTTTTTCGCATATTATTTGATGCGAAAGTCTCGAAGACTGTTAAGACTGTACTGGAGTCCCTGAGGTGGTTTTCTGCGGCCTCCGGAATTAGGAGATCTTCGCCCCTTTTGGCCACCTGCCAGAGTATCCAACATGCTCTAAGGCTATGAGTTGGTGTGGCGTCCTCTGTACTATGAATTTTACAGGGTCCATTAAGCCATCCCTCCAGTACGGTTCCATGCCCTGTAGAGGGTTTTGGTTTTTTTGTTTTTAATCCCGGGTGTCTGATGATGATGCACCCTTTTATTTTCGGACGAGGTTTCTATTCAGGGCCGATTGTCCCAAAATTTAGTTTCGGTTTTCCGGGCGCTTTCCATCGCACAATACTTTTGTAGTATGGACGCCAAGTCAGAGAAGCGTGTAATGTCATGACGACCTGTGGCGTTGAGGATTCCCTTGTCCGTTATCCTGTTCATAACCAGGAGGAACCTTGCCCGGTAATGATGTACTGTTTCTTCGGGCTTTTGCCTGATTTGGGATAGATCGCTTATGTTCGGGTGGGTGGGTGGAATTAAATCCGGAACTTCACCCAATCTAAGACTCAGAGGCCAAGGAGTTTCCGAACTCTGAAGTTTGGATTCTTGGATGTTGTCCAGTGAATCTAGCCCGTTGCCTGATTCTAAGTTCAGGTCTTGAGTTACATCCTCCCCTCCGCGGGTATCCGGCTTGGAGGGATCGGGAATCCGGACGTAGCTAGTCCTTAAGATAGATGAAGAGTCGCCGCACTGTGCCTCTACCACGGCAACGTGATGGGTGACTTGGGGAGAATTAATTTCTCTTAGATCGGGTTTAAGCCCAACCTGGTCATAATCCGTAGTGACCCCCAAGGCGGCGATGCGATCCAAGAGCTCGTTTACGGAAGAGAGCTCCATTGGATCTAACTGCTCGACGAGTTCCGAGCTGACGTGAAGATTGCTTTTGATGACCCGAGAGGTCACCGTCGGCGCAACGGCCGAACAGGCGGTCATGAGAAAACCGCCTAGCCGGAGAGTTTGGCCGACAGCCAAGGCTCCCTTAGTAACGGCGCCATCTTTAAAGATGGGAAGAGGCATCCTTCCTGATTGCGACGGCACAGAGGAACTCTCAATGAAAGCACCAATGTCGGTGTCAAAACCGGCGGATCTCGGGTAGGGGGTCCCGAACTGTGCGTCTAGGCCGGATGGTAACAGGAGGCAAGGACACGATGTTTTACCCAGGTTCGGGCCCTCTTGATGGAGGTAAAACCCTACGTCCTGCTTGATTAATATTGATGATATGGGTAGTACAAGAGTAGATCTACCACGAGATCAAGGAGGCTAAACCCTAGAAGCTAGCCTATGGTATGATTGTTGTATGATGAAGTTGTCCTACGGACTAAAACCCTCCGGTTTATATAGACACCGGAGAGGGTTAGGGTTACACAAAGTCGGTTACAATGGTAGGAGATCTTGAATATCCGCATCGCCAAGCTTGCCTTCCACGCCAAGGAAAGTCCCATCCGGACACGGGACGAAGTCTTCAATCTTGTATCTTCATAGTCCTGGAGTCCGGCTGAAGGTATAGTCCGGCTACCCGAACACCCCTAATCCAGGACTCCCTCAACACTCCCCCTATATTTTGTAGTCCAACAATTCTAAGCACATGATATCAGAGAGAAGGGTAAAACACAGGATAAGCAAGCAACTCATAAGATACTACAGTACTGAATAGACATAAGTAATAAGGTAGCGATAGGGAGCATATGTCTCACACCATATGACTAGAACTTAGGTCTCACTGGCACCAAACCAAACCAAGAAAAGACAAACACACGAGAAAACACAAGACACAAAGACTGTTGGGTTTCGTAGTAATTTCAAAAAATTTCCTACGCACACGCAAGATCATGTGATGCATAGCAACGAGAGGGGAGAGTGTTGTCTATGTACCCAACGCAGACCGACTGCGGAAGCGCTGACACAACGTAGAGGAAGTAGTCGTACGTCTTCACGATCCAACCGATCAAGCACCGAAACTACGTCACCTCCGAGTTCGAGCACACGTTCAGCTCGATGACGATCCTCGGACTCCGATCCAGCAAAGTGTCGGGGAAGAGTTCCGTCAGCACGACGGCGTGGTGACGATCTTGATGTACTACAGCAGCAGGGCTTCGCCTAAACTCTGCTACAGTATTATCGAGGACTATGGTGGCTAGGGGCACCACACACGGCTAAGGAATAGATCACGTGGATCAACTTGTGTGTTCTAGGGTGCCTCTGCCTCAGTATATAAAGGAATAGAGGGGGGGAGGCTGGCCGGCCAAGGTGTGGCGCGCCAGGAGAGTCCTACTCCCTCTGGGAGTAGGATTCCCCCCCCCCAATCCTAGTTGGAATAGGATTCGCGGAGGGGGAAAAGAGAGAGAGGGGGCCGGCCACCTCTCCTAGTCCTAATAGGACTAGGGGAAGGGAGGCGCAAGCCCATGTAGGGCTGCCTCTTCTCTTTTCCACTAAGGCCCATCATGGCCCATTTAGCTCCCGGGGGGTTCCGGTAACCTCCCGGTACTCCGGTAAAATCCCGATTTCACCCGGAACACTTCCGATATCCAAACATAGGCTTCCAATATATCAATCTTTATGTCGTCGACCATTTCGAGACTCCTCGTCATGTCCGTGATCACATCCGGGACTCCGAACAACCTTCGGTACATCAAAATGCATAAACTCATAATATAACTGTCATCGTAACCTTAAGCGTGCGGACCCTACGGGTTCGAGAACAATGTAGACATGACCGAGACACGTCTCCGGTCAATAACCAATAGCGGGACCTGGATGCCCATATTGGCTCCTACATATTCTACGAAGATCTTTATCGGTCAGACCGCATAACAACATACGTTGTTCCCTTTGTCATCGGTATGTTACTTGCCCGAGATTCGATCGTCGGTATTCCAATACCTAGTTCAATCTCGTTACCGGCAAGTCTCTTTACTCGTTCTGTAATACATCATCCCGCAACTAACTCATTAGTTGCAATGCTTGCAAGGCTTAAGTGATGTGCATTACCGAGAGGGCCCAGAGATACCTCTCCGACAATCGGAGTGACAAAACCTAATCTCAAAATACGCCAACCCAACATGTACCTTTGGAGACACCTGTAGTACTCCTTTATAATCACCCAGTTACGTTGTGACGTTTGGTAGTACCCAAAGTGTTCCTCCGGTAAACGGGAGTTGCATAATCTCA
The DNA here is from genome assembly GCF_003073215.2 of Triticum urartu. NCBI lineage: Eukaryota > Viridiplantae > Streptophyta > Magnoliopsida > Poales > Poaceae > Triticum > Triticum urartu. The sequence goes on from NC_053022.1 coordinate 99,779,676, forward strand.
TAGTTATAGGAACATGTATAAGTCATGAAGAAAGCAATAGCAACATACTAAACGATCGGGTGCTAAGCTAATGGAATGGGTCATGTCAATCAGATCATTCTCTTAATGATGTGATCCCGTTAATCAAATAACAACTCATTGTTCATGGTTAGAAACATAACCATCTTTGATTAACGAGCTAGTCAAGTAGAGGCATACTAGTGACACTTTGTTTGTCTATGTATTCACACATGTATTATGTTTCCGGTTAATACAATTCTAGCATGAATAATAAACATTTATCATGATATAAGGAAATAAATAATAACTTTATTATTGCCTCTAGGGCATATTTCCTTCAGTCTCCCACTTGCACTAGAGTCAATAATCTAGATTACATGTAATGATTCTAACACCCATGGAGTCTTGGTGCTGATCATGTTTTGCTCGTGGAAGAGGCTTAGTCAATGGGTCTGCAACATTCAGATCCGTATGTATCTTGCAAATCTCTATGTCTCCCACCTGGACTAGATCCCGGATGGAATTGAAGCGTCTCTTGATGTGCTTGGTTCTTTTGTGAAATCTGGATTCCTTTGCCAAGGCAATTGCACCAGTATTGTCACAAAAGATTTTCATTGGACCCGATGCACTAGGTATGACACCTAGATCGGATATGAACTCCTTCATCCAGACTCCTTCTGCTGCTTCCGAAGCAGCTATGTACTCCGCTTCACATGTAGATCGCCACGACGCTTTGTTTAGAACTGCACCAACTGACAGCTCCACCGTTTAATGTAAACACGTATCCGGTTTGCGATTTAGAATCGTCCGGATCAGTGTCAAAGCTTGCATCAACGTAACCATTTACAATGAGCTCTTTGTCACCTCCATATACGAGAAACATATCCTTAGTCCTTTTCAGGTATTTCAGGATGTTCTTGACCGCTGTCCAGTGATCCACTCCTGGATTACTTTGGTACCTTCCTGCTAGACTTATAGCAAGGCACACATCAGGTCTGGTACACAGCATTGCATACATGATAGAGCCTATGGCTGAAGCATAGGGAACATCTTTCATTTCTCTATCTTCTGCAGTGGTCGGGCATTGAGTCTTACTCAACTTCACACCTTGTAACACAGGCAAGAATCCTTTCTTTGCTTGATCCATTTTGAACTTCTTCAAATTTGTCAAGGTATGTGCTTTGTGAAAGTCCAATTAAGCGTCTTGATCTATCTCTATAGATCTTATGCCTAATATGTAAGCAGCTTCACCGAGGTCTTTCATTGAAAAACTCTTATTCAAGTATCCCTTTATGCTATCCAGAAATTCTATATCATTTCCAATCAGTAATATGTCATCCACATATAATATCAGAAATGCTACAGAGCTCCCACTCACTTTCTTGTAAATACAGGCTTCTCCGAAAGTCTGTATAAAACCAAATGCTTTGATCACACTATCAAAGCGTTTATTCCAACTCCGAGAGGCTTGCACCAGTCCATAAATGGATCGCTGGAGCTTGCACACTTTGTTAGCTCCCTTTGGATCGACAAAACCTTCTGGTTGCATCATATACAACTCTTCTTCCAGAAATCCATTCAGGAATGCAGTTTTGACATCCATTTGCCAAATTTCATAATCATAAAATGCGGCAATTGCTAACATGATTCGGACAGACTTAAGCATCGCTACGGGTGAGAAGGTCTCATCGTAGTCACCCTTGAACTTGTCAAAAACCTTTGCGACAAGTCGAGCTTTGTAGACAGTAACATTACCGTCAGCGTCAGTCTTCTTCTTGAAGATCCATTTATTCTCAATTGCTTGCCGATCATCGGGCAAGTCAAAACCAAAGTCCACACTTTGTTCTCATACATGGATCCCATCTCAGATTTCATGGCTTCAAGCCATTTTGCGGAATCTGGGCTCACCATCGCTTCTTCATAGTTCGTAGGTTCATCATGATCTAGTAGCATGACTTCCAGAACAGGATTACCGTACCACTCTGGCGGATCTTACTCTGGTTGATCTACGAGGTTCAGTAGTATCTTGATCTGAAGTTTCATGATCATCATCATTAGCTTCCTCACTAACTGGTGTAGGTGTCACGAAACAGTTTTTCTGTGATGTACTACTTTCCAATAAGGGAGCAGGTACAGTTACCTCGTCAAGTTCTACTTTCCTCCCACTCACTTCTTTCGAGAGAAACTCCTTCCTAGAAAGTTTCCGAATTTAGCAACAAAAATCTTGCCTTCGGATCTGTGATAGAAGGTGTATCCAATAGTTTCCTTTGGATATCCTATGAAGACACATTTCTCCGATTTGGGTTCGAGCTTATCAGGTTGAAGCTTTTTCACATAAGCATCGCAGCCCCAAACTTTTCAGAAACGACAACTTTGGTTTCTTGCCAAACCATAGTTCATAAGGCGTCGTCTCAACGGATTTTGATGGTGCCCTATTTAACGTGAATGCGGCCGTCTCTAGAGCGTATCCCCAAAACGATAGCGTAAATCAGTAAGAGACATCATAGATCGCACCATATCTAGTAAAGTACGATTACGACGTTCGGACACACCATTACGCTGTGGTGTTCCGGGTGGCGTGAGTTGCGAAACTATTCCACATTTTCAAATGTACACCAAACTCGTAACTCAAATATTCTCCTCCACGATCAGATCGTAGAAACTTTATTTTCTTGTTACGATGATTTTCAACTTCACTCTGAAATTCTTGAACTTTTCAAATGTTTCAGACTTATGTTTCATTAAGTAGATATACCCATATCTGCTTAAATCATCTGTGAAGGTGAGAAAATAACGATATCCGCCACGAGCCAACATTCATCGGACCACATACACTGGTGTATATTTCCAACAAATCTGTTGCTCTCTCCATAGGAGAACGGTGTTTTGGTCATCTTGCCCATGAGGCACGGTTCGCAAGTACCAAGTGATTCATAATCAAGTGATTCCAAAAGTCCATCAGAATGGAGTTTCTTCATGCGCTTTACACCGATATGACCTAAACGGCAGTGCCACAAATAAGTTGCACTCTCATTATCAACTCTGCATCTTTTGGCTTCAACATTATGAATATGTGTGTTACTACTATCGAGATTCAACAAGAATAGACCACTCTTCAAGGGTGCATGACCATAAAAGATATTACTCATATAAATAGAACAACCATTATTCTCTGATTTAAATGAATAACCGTCTCGCATCAAACAAGATCCAGATATACATGTTCATGCTCGCTGGCACCAAATAACAATTATTTAGGTCTAATACTAATCCCGAAGGTAGATGTAGAGGTAGCGTGCCGACGCGATCACATCGACTTTGGAACCATTTCCCACGCGCATCGTCACCTCGTCCTTAGCCAATCTTCGCTTAATCCGTAGTCCCTGTTTCGAGTTGCAAATATTAGCAACAGAACCAGTATCAAATACCCAGGTGCTACTGCGAGCATTAGTAAGGTACACATCAATAACATGTATATCACATATACCTTTGTTCACCTTGCCATCCTTCTTATCCGCCAAATACTTGGGGCAGTTCCGCTTCCAGTGACCAGTCTGCTTGCAGTAGAAGCACTCAGTTTCAGGCTTAGGTCCAGGTTTGGGTTTCTTCTCTTGAGTAGCAACTTGCTTGCCGTTCTTTTTGAAGTTCCCCTTCTTCTTCCCTTTGCCCTTTTTCTTGAAACTAGTGGTCTTGTTGACCATCAACACTTGATGCTCCTTCTTGATTTCTACCTCCGCAGCTTTCAGCATCGCGAAGAGCTCGGGATAGTCTTGTTCATCCCTTGCATAATATAGTTCATCACGAAGCTCTTGTAGCTTGGTGGCAGTGATTGGAGAATTCTGTCAATGACGCAATCATATGGAAGATTAACTCCCAATTGAATCAAGTGATTATTATACCCAGACATTTTGAGTATATGCTCACTGACAGAACTATTCTCCTCCATCTTGCAGCTATAGAACTTATTGGAGACTTCATATCTCTCAATTCGGGCATTTGCTTGAAATATTAACTTCAACTCCTGGAACATCTCATATGCTCCATGACGTTCAAAATGTCGTTGAAGTCCCGATTCTAAGCCGTAAAGCATGGCACACTGAACTATCGAGTAGTCATCAGCTTTGCTCTGCCAGACGTTCATAACATCCGGTGTTGCTCCTGAAGCAGGCCTGGCACCTAGCGGTGCTTCCAGGACATAATTCTTCTGTGCAGCAATGAGGATAATCCTCAAGTTACGGACCCAGTCCGTGTAATTGCTACCATCATCTTTCAACTTTGCTTTCTCAAGGAACGCATTAAAATTCAACGGAACAACAGCATGAGCCATCTATCTACAATCAAACATAAACAAGCAAGATACTAATCAGGAACTAAGTTTCATGATAAATTTAAGTTCAGTTAATCAAATTAATTAAAGAACTCCACTTAGATAGACATCCCTCTAATCCTCTAAGTGATTACAGTGATCCAAATCAACTAAACCATAACCGATCATCACGTGAGATGGAGTAGTTTTCAATGGTGAACATCGTTATGTTGATCATATCTACTATATGATTCACGCTCGACCTTTCGGTCTCCGTGTTCCGAGGCCATATATGTATATGCTTGGCTCGTCAAGTATAACCTGAGTATTCCGCGTGTGCAACTGTTTTGCACCCGTTGTATTTGAACGTAGAGCCTATCACACCCGATCATCACGTGGTGTCTCAGCACGAAGAACTTTCGCAACGGTGCATACTCAGGGAGAACACTTCTTGATAATTTAGTGAGAGATCATCTTATAATGCTACCGTCAATCAAAGCAAGATAAGATGCATAAAAAAACATCACATGCAATCAATATAAGTGATATGATATGGCCATCATCATCTTGTGCTTGTGATCTCCATCTCCGAAGCACCGTCGATCACCATCGTCACCGGCGCGACACCTTGATCTCCATCGTAGCATCGTTGTCGTCTCGCCAACTTTGCTTCTACGACTATCGCTACCGCTTAGTGATAAAGTAAAGCATTACAAGCGCGATTGCATTGCATACAATAAAGCGACAACCATATGGCTCCTGCCAGTTGCCGATAACTCGGTTACAAAACATGATCATCTCATACAATAAAATTCAGCATCATGTCTTGACCATATCACATCACAACATGCCCTGCAAAAACAAGTTAGACGTCCTCTACTTTGTTGTTGCAAGTTTTACGTGGCTGCTACGGGCTTAAGCAAGAACCAATCTCACCTACGCATCAAAACCACAACGATAGTTTGTCAAATAGACTCCGTTTTAACCTTCGCAAGGACCGGGCGTAGCCATACTTGGTTCAACTAAAGTTGGAGAGACAGTCGCCCGCAAGCCACCTATGTGCAAAGCACGTCGGGGGAACCGGTCTCGCGTAAGCGTACGCGTAATGTTGGTCCGGGTCGTCTCGTCCAACAATGCCGCCGAACCAAAGTATGACATGCTGGTAGGCAGTATGACTTATATCGCCCACAGGGCGAGAGCGCGCGAGAGGACTGGAACATAATAACATCAACATAAATAACCTAGGCTCGGATGCCACTGTTGGGTTTCGTAGTAATTTCAAAAAATTTCCTACGCACACGCAAGATCATGTGATGCATAGCAACGAGGGGGAGAGTGTTGTCTACGTACCCACGCAGACCGACTGTGGAAGCGTTGACGCAACGTAGAGGAAGTAGTCGTACGTCTTCATGATCCAACCGATCAAGTACCGAAACTACGGCACCTCCGAGTTCGAGCACACGTTCAGCTCGATGACGATCCCCGGACTCCGATCCAGCAAAGTGTCGGGGAAGAGTTCCGTCAGCACGAGGCGTGGTGACGATCTTGATGCACTACAGCAGCAGGGCTTCGCCTAAACTCCGCTACAGTATTATCGAGGAATATGGTGGCTGGGGGCACCGCACACGGCTAAGGAATAGATCACGTGGATCAACTTGGGTGTTCTTGGGTGTCTCTACCTCATATATAAAGGACTAGAGGGGGGAGGCTGGCCGGCCACAAGGTGTGCGCCAGGAGAGTCCTACTCCCTCTGAGTAGGATTCCCCCAATCCTAGTTGGAATAGGATTCGCGGAGGGGGAAAGAGGAGAGAGGGGGCCGGCCACCTCTCCTAGTCCTAATAGGGATCGGGGAAGGGGGAGGCGCGCAGCCCATGTAGGGCTGCCTCTTCTCTTTTCCACTAAGGCCCATCATGGCCAATTTAGCTCTTGGGGGGTTCCGGTAACCTTCCCGGTACTCCGGTAAAATCCCGATTTCACCCGGAACACTCCCGATATCCAAACATAGGCTTCCAATATATCAATCTTTACGTCTCGACCATTTCGAGACTCCTCGTCATGTCCGTGATCACATCCGGGACTCCGAACAACCTTCGGTACATCAAAATGCATAAACTCATAATATAACTGTCATCGTAACCTTAAGCGTGCGGACCCTACGGGTTCGAGAACAATGTAGACATGACCGAGACACGTCTCCGGTCAATAACCAATAGCGGGACCTGGATGCCCATATTGGCTCCTACATATTCTACGAAGATCTTTATCGGTCAGACCGCATAACAACATACGTTGTTCCCTTTGTCATCGGTATGTTACTTGCCCGAGATTCGATCGTCAGTATCCCATACCTAGTTCAATCTCATTGCCGGCAAGTCTCTTTACTCGTTCCGTAGTACATCATCTCGTAACTAACTCATTAGTTGCAATGCTTGCAAGGCTTATGTGATGTGCATTACCGAGAGGGCCCAAAGATACCTCTCCGACAATCGGAGTGACAAAACCTAATCTCGAAATACGCCAACCCAACATGTACCTTTGGAGACACCTGTAGTACTCCTTTATAATCACCCAGTTACGTTGTGACGTTTTGTAGTACCCAAAGTGTTCCTCCGGTAAACGGGAGTTGCAATAATCTCATAGTTATAGGAACATGTATAAGTCATGAAGAAAGCAATAGCAACATACTAAACGATCGGGTGCTAAGCTAATGGAATGGGTCATGTCAATCAGATCATTCACTTAATGATGTGACCCGTTAATCAAATAACAACTACTTGTTCATGGTTAGGAAACATAACCATCTTTGATTAACGAGCTAGTCAAGTAGAGGCATACTAGTGACACTTGTTTGTCTATGTATTCACACATGTATTATGTTTCCGTTAATACAATTCTAGCATGAATAATAAACATTTATCATGATATATGGAAATAAATAATAATTTTATTATTGCCTCTAGGGCATATTTCCTTCACCGTGCACCCCCAGCCTAACGGCCGACTGGCTAGAGGTTGCGGCTGGTCGTCTTGAGGCCTGGAAGGGTTCTTCGGCCCGAGCTGGAGCACGCCGGGCCTTGGAGTTCGTCAAGGCATGGTATCCGGGGATGGATCTAGACCGGTTGGCCATGCTTCAGTCGGAGGCCCAGCCGGAGCTGGCAGCTGGGAAGACGCCCTCGTCAAGCGTGCTACAGCGATCGCCGAGTACATCGACACCAGTATCTTCGTCCCCGAGCGATCTGAAGACGGCGAGGAGGTACCGCCAGAGTGGTTTGGGATGAACCCAGACTACGGCGAGGACGCGACGATCGCCGAGTACACCGACACCAGCATCTTCGTCCCCGAGCGATCTGAAGACGGTGAGGAGGTACCACTGGAGTGGTTTGGGATGAACCCAGACTACGGCGAGGACTCGGTGGAGGTGATTGGCTCCAGCGTCGAGGAGGAGGGCGAGGCGGAGGCACCAGAAGATGGAGCAGATGGCCAGCCTCAGCTCGACCGCGCCTCCAGCAACGAGCCGCGTGCGACCGACCCGACTGCTGCCGGAGGCGATCAAGCCGAGACTAGCCAGCCGGCCGCCCCGACGCCTGACGCTGCCGCCTCCTCGACCCTCCGAATCCGTCTGCTGCTTCCTAAGCTGCCGCTTTACCTTTATTTTATCTGCTTCAGTAGTCTTTGAAGAACTTGTTAATTCGCACAATTCCACCCGCGGGGTGTATTTTGAACTTCTGCTCGAAGATTCGGCCAAGGGCCTATGTTATGTAAATATATTTATCCGAGTTCTATCTTTTCTTGCTCATTGCTCTTTTGGCTTTTTTCCTTTGCCTGCTTTCTCTTAGTTGCCTGCCTTGCCAATCGGACAGCCGCTCTGCGGACTGCCGCTGGATCAAATGCTTGGCTACTTTGGGAAGGCAAGTACTTAGCCGTTTTTAAGAGTTTTTTGAGCAAGTTGAATAGAAGACGGTAATCCGACTATTCGAGAGTCGGTTTGCAGAGAGCTGGAAGCCGTCTTGAGCTATGTTTATGCTTTGAGTCCTTAACCATTTTTCATGCGAACGCCCATTCTACCTTACCTCTGCCCACCGTACAGTCGCTCTGCGAGCTGCGGCTTCTGACAGAAGACGGTTTAGGTGTTACACACTACTTGTCCGGCTGCAGGAAGCATTTCATAGTGCAAGGCGGCAAGTCCCCGGGCCGACTTGTCGAGCCCGGTGCCAAGCGGCATGACAAAGAGTAACATACTTGTAGGCATAATTTTTATCATACAGACAAAAGAGGGCAGTCCCCGAGCTCGTCTCGGGGGGCCCGAAGTCTTGGTACTTTAATACAAAAGGTAGCGTGGTACATACTGCATCAACTGTAAAATCTTCGGAGAGATTTGCATTCCATGGCCGCTCTGTCTCCTTGCCGGAGTCGTCCCTCTTGCGTGCTCGGGGCTTCTGAGCGTCAATCAGGTAGTAGGAGTCGTTGCCCAGTACTTTGCTGATGATGAAAGGGCCTTCCCAAGGCGCCGACAGCTTGTGCTGGCCGGCTGTTCGCTGGATCAGCCGGAGCACAAGGTCGCCTTCTTGGAAAGATCTTGGCCTGACCTTCCTGTTGTGGTATCGGCGCAGGCTCTGCTGGTAGATGCTGGACCGGCTGAGTGCCAACAGCCGGCCCTCTTCCAGCAGATCGACGCGTCTTGTCGTGCTTCTTCTGCTTCCTCCTCGGTGTACATGGTGACTCGTGGGGAGTCGAACTCTATGTCCGTTGGGATGACGGCTTCGGCACCATAGACGAGGAAGAAAGGGCGTGAAGCCGGTTGACTTGTTTGGAGTCGTGCGCAGACTCCAGAGGACGGCTGGTAGCTCATCGAGCCAGCAGCCAGCCGAGCGCTCCAGAGGCTCGATCAGCCGGGGCTTGATGCCGGACAGGATGAGGCCGTTTGCTCGCTCCACCTGGCCGTTTGACTATGGATGGGCGACGGACGCTAGGTCCAGTCGGATGCCCTGTGTTGCGCAGAAACGGGCCAAGGCGCCTTTGGCGAAATTTGTGCCATTGTCGGTGATGATGCTGTGTGGTATGCCGTACCGAATTGTGATATCGGCGATGAAAGTCACGGCAGTTGGACCGTTCAGCTTCTTGATTGGCTTCGCTTCTATCCACTTGGTGAACTTGTCCACTGCGACAAGTAAGTGAGTTAAGCCACCTCGTGCTGTCTTGAATGGTCCCACCATGTCTAGACCCCAAACTGCGAAAGGCCAGGCAATGGGGATGGTCTTGAGTGCAGAAGCTGGCTGGTGCGGCTTGGAGCTGAACTTCTGGCACCCTTTGCATTTTTGGACCAACTCCTTGGCCTCTTCCAAGGCAGTTGGCCAGAAGAAACGTGTCGAAAGGCTTTGGCGACGAGTGCTCTTGAAGCCGCATGGTGGCCGCACTCGCCTTGATGGATGTCTTTGAGAATCGCTTGGCCTTGCTCTGGCTCTACGCAGCGCTGGTAGACACCAGTGACGCTGCGCCTGACCAGCTCTCTGTTGACTATGGTGTAGGCTGCCGCCCGGCTTGTATTTGCCGAGCTGAGGTCTCATCAGTCGGCAGCTCTTTGTTCACCAGGAATTTGAGGATGGGCTGGGCCCATGAGGGTGCTGCTATTTCTTCGACTGCCAGAACTGCGACTTGGACGAGGGCGGTTGGGCTGGGAGGCGGCGGGTTGGAGTCAACAACGCTTGCTGGGTTAATGAAGTCCCCAGGCCGACTGGCGCGGTCCTTGGGCCGAGTTCTGGAGTCTTCGAGTCCGCCACCGCAGTCCCCGGGCCGGGTTGACTGTGGCGGCTTTGGAGTCATCCGCCAAAATCCCCGTACCCGACTGCCGGAGCTCTGGAGTCGGATCCGACGTCTTCGGGAGGAGCCGGCACAAAAATGGAGTCTGATTCTGGTGAAGGCTTGACAGACGGCTTGAGGAGGCGTTGAAGGGCGACGCCAGATGGTATTGCTTGGCGGGTAGAGCCGATTCGTGCCAAGGCATCTGCTTGGTCGTTGTCGTTTCTTGGCACATGGAGGAACTCGCACCCTTCGAAATACCCGCTGAGTTGCTGCACGAGGAAACGGTAACTCGCCATGTTTGCATCTTTCGCGTCCCAGTCGCCAGATGATTGCTGGACCACTAAGTCCGAGTCGCCATAACACAAGATCCGGCGGATGCCAAGTTCTTTGGCAAGCCGGAGCCCGTGAATGAGCGCCTCGTACTCGGCGACGTTATTGGAGGCGGCAAAGTGGATTTGCAGCGCGTATTTGAGCTTGTCGCCTTTGGGAGAGGTGAGGACGACGCCGGCTCCCAAGCCAGTGCGCATCTTGGAGCCGTCGAAATGCATCCGCCAATGGGTGGAATCAGGCGCTGGAGGTAGGTACTGGGTCTCGGCCCAGTCGACGAGGAAGTCGGCCAGTGCTTGTGACTTGATAGCGGTGCGGGGCTGGTAGTGGATGGTGTAGGAGCCAGCTCTATGGCCCACTTGGCCACTCGGCCAGAAGCATCTCGGCTACCAATGATCTCGGCAAGCGGGGCCGTGCAGACCACCGTGATTGGATGCTCTTGAAAGTAAGGCTTCAATTTCTTGGCAGCAAAGTGTACGCCATAGCACATCTTCTGGTAGTGGGGGTAGTTCTGCTTGGAGGTCGACAGTACCTCGCTCAGGTAATATACCGGTCTCTGGATAGGTAGCGCCTTGCCTTCCTCCTTGCGTTCCACTACAATGACCGTGCTGACTACCCGGCTGGTGGCGGCGATGTACAGGAGCATAGGTTCCTTGGGAGTCGGAGCCGCCAGGACGGGTGGAGTAGTCAGCATCTTCTTCAACTGGTGAAAAGCTTCGTCCGCCTTATGGTTCCACTCGAAAAAAGTGGTCTTCTTCATGAGTTGGTATAAGGGGAGAGCTTTCTCGCCCAGCCGACTGATGAATCGGCTGATGGACGCCAAGCAGCCGGTGAACTTCTGCACATCCAGCAGTCGGCTGGGTACCTCCATTCTCTCAATGGCCTTGATCTTTACTGGGTTGCATTCTATGCCGCGTTCAGAGACCAGGAAGCCAAGGAGCTGGCCGGCTGGTACTCCGAAGACACACTTCTCGGGATTGAGCTTGATCTGGAATCGGCGCAGGTTCTCAAAGGTCTCCTTGAGGTCTTCCAGCAGTGTTCCACGCTTTTCCGTCTTCACCACCACGTCGTCCACGTAGACGTGGGCGTTCCTGCCGAGCTGCTTGAGGAGGCACTTCTGCATGCAACGCTGAAAGGTGGCGCCGGCATTCCTTAAGCCGAACGTCATGGTGAGGTAGCAGAAGGCTCCAAACGGCGTGATGAAGGCGGTCTTCAGTCTGTCAGCCGGGTTCAGCTTGATCTGGTGATATCCTGAGTATGCATCCAAAAAACTCAACAGCTCGCATCCGGCTGTGGAGTCTATCACCTGATCGATTCTTGGTAGAGCAAATGGGTCCTTGGGGCAGGCCTTGTTGAGGCTCGTGTAGTCAATACACATTCGCCACTGCTTGTTCTTCTTCAGTACCAGGACCGGATTTGCTAGCCATTCTGGAAAGAACACTTCCATAATGAAGCCGGCTGCTAGGAGTCGGGCTATCTCTTCTCCGACAACTCTTCTCTTCTCTTCTGATAGGCGGCGCAGGGGCTGCCTGACCGGCTTTGCATCAGATCGGACATGTAACTTGTGCTCGGCGAATTCCGTCGGTACACCTGGCATGTCTTTGGGGGACCATGCGAAGATGTCCCGATTCTCATGGAGGAAATCGACGAGCTCGCCTTCCTATTTGCTGTCGAGGTTTGCACCTACGACGGCGTACCTCTCTGGGTGCTCCGGATCCAAGGGTATCTTCTTTGTCTCTTTGGCCGGCTTGAACGAACCCTCAGCCTCCGACTCTTTTGGGTTGGGCGATACCTCAGGCTGCTTGCCGGCCATCGCCACAACTCGCTCAAGGAGCCGCTTCTCGCCGCGATTACCAGGGACTCGGCCAGCCGACTGCTCTCAGCCGCAAGCAGACGACTTCCGGTAGTCGCCAGCCACAGTCAGAATTCCCCTGGAACTGGGCATCTTCATCTTGAGGTAGGCGTAGTGGGGGACCGCCATGAACTTGGCCAAGGCGGGTCGGCCAAGTAGTGCATGGTATGGGCTCTCAAGGTCCACCACCTCAAACCAAACAGACTCTCTGCGGAAGTGATCTTTGTCTCCAAAGAGGACGTCCATCAGGATCTTGCCGATTGGTGAGCAGGAAAGCCCAGGAACAATGCCGTGGAACACAGTCCGGCTGTTCTGAAGCTGTCTTTGCTTGATTCCTAACTTCTCCATGGTGTCCTTGTACAGGATATTGATGCTGCTGCCTCCGTCTATCAGAACTCGCGAGAAACGCGCGGCTCGTCTGTCGTAGCAAAGGTGGCGTCCAGGACCAAGGCATAGGAGCCCGGACTCGGCATCACTTCTGGGTGGTCAGCCCTGCTCCAGCTGATGGGCTTCTCAGACCAGTGCATGAACTCTGGCGTCTCCGACGCTACTGCATTCACCTCTTGTCGCTGCAGCCGCCTGCTGCGTCGATCATCAGCCACACTGGTGAACACCACATAGGCTCCATGCTCTTCAGGGTATTCGTCTTGTACCGCCGACTGGCCTGACAGCCGGCTGCTGGGGCGGAGGCGGAGGCGGCTGCCCAGCAGGCGGGGGAGGCAGGAGGCCGTCTCCCTTGGCGATCCTGGTGAGCAGTGGCACTTCCGGGTGGTGTGATTCGACGGCTTCGCGCCGCTATGGAACTTGCAAGTCCATCCAAGGTCTGCTCATAGGAGAAGGCCGGCAACCAGTTTGGCTTGCCCGCCTTTCTGTCGCTTGGGCGGGGGCTGCTCATCTTGGCTGCTGGGCTTCAACGGTCGCGACCTGCCGGCTGCTGGAAGCCGGCTGCGGGCCTTGCGCTTGTGGTCGCCCTGCTGTTGTCGCCGGCTGGCGTCTGCCGCCGGAGTTCTTGGAGCTTGAGGGCCACTTTGCCAGTTGTGCTGATTTGAATCTCCGCCTTCATGGAGGAGTCGGCGGTGGCGTACTTGTCCGTATGATCAGCAAGCTCGTTGAGGGTCTGGCTTCGTCTCGCACAAGAGCTTTGTGCTTGAGGAGGGTGCCTTCTCTGCACCCGGCCTGTGAAGTACTCGGATGGCCTGCACCTCGTGCACGCCCTCACAGGAGTTCCGAAGCTCGGCCCAACGTGTGAGGTAATCGCTGAGTCTACTTGGGGCCTTGCACGCACAAGGAGAGCTGACGAGGCTTGGAGGGACGCTTGTACGTGCTTGGTGAAGTTGCGGACGAATGCTTCGGTGAAGAGTCAACCCAGCTATTGATGTTGCGGGGCTTTAGGCTGTTCAGCCATGTCCGGGCCGTGCCCTGGAGCATGAGCGGAACGTACTTTACGGCGACACGCTTGTTGCCGTTTGCTATGCTGACAGCCGTGGAGTAGTCGACTAGCCAGTCTTCCGGCTTCACGGAGCCGGTATACTTGGGCGTGTCTCTTGGGAGCGTGAACCCTCTGGGAAAGGGCTCGTCCCGAATGCGGGGCCCGAAACAAGGCGGACCCAGCTCGTCTTCTTCTTCCAGCGCTAAGGATCGGTGAAGTCGGTCGATCCGGTGGGGGCGTCATTCTCTCCAACTCCCTCTCGGGCCAAGGCGGTCGCCGAGAGTCGGATGGTCAACAGGCGGCGGGGAGACTCGCCTCTCCTTGCGGGGAGGGGGAGGCGGACAGTCGTCCCGTCGTTCCACTGCTCTCGGGCGGCCGTCTCGGTCGCGCTCTATGGTAATGCGAGTCCGACTGTGGCTGACAGCCGCTCCTTGTCTCTTCTACCTCGGGCGCCGCTAGTCGGCGTCTGGGACGTCGCGCCTTGATCTCGGTGAAGGTCGTCGTTGGGCCATTGAGGCGCCTCCGTGCGGCAGCCGGCCTCGTTCTGCGCGGCGGCCGCGTCGAGGGAGCCGCTGGACTCACTCCATCATGAGGCGGCGCTCTTCGCCCTCGAAATTATCCAACACATCCGCCGCTGCCTGGGCGACTCGGATGTTCTCCACTGGTGTAGCGTACACAAGGCGGCTTGCCCCAAACAGGTTGGCGATGGCTACGCCGTGCTGCTGGACCGTGCCAAAGCGGCTGGGCCCCGCTGGGGCCGGCGAGCCGCCGACGGCGCGATCCATCTCCCGCTGGTAGGCTTCTGACAAGCGCCTCATGCTGGCAGCTTCTTCGCGCCTTCAAGAGCTGAAGGCGGCGCCTCCAACGTCTCTGCGTAGCGTCTTCCGGAATGGGCGCAGTTAGGTCTTGCAGTGCCGCGCCTAGTGAGTCGTGCGCTCCTCCGCCGGGGAGCTCGTCATGAATGATGACTAGCACCTCGGTGACGGTGCTTCCGTTGCTCTCCGCGCGAGGGAGAGGTTCATCGTAGACCACCACATTGGTGGGGAACGTGTCGAGCGACGCGGTGTCGGAGTCGACCAGCATTGGGTCGGTGGAGCCTACGGACTCCAAGTCTACGGCAGGCTCGCCGGAAACGTGGAGTTGATCGAGGAGGCCCGCGAGGAGGTTCTCGGGGCCACCCGTGCCTGCGTTGGACGCAGGTTCGTCGAGAGGCGGACCTCGCCGACAAGTTCGGCCAAGGAGCTGCCGCGCAGGAGATCTCAACGCCGCTTAGCGCGTCGGTGCAAACTCCGTCTGGCGTGCCTGGCTGGCTACGCTCGCTAGGGAGAAAAAGGGTCCCGTCCAGAACAGATCTCCGGAGGCGGTTGTCGGTGTCAAAACCGGCGGATCTCGGGTAGGGGGTCCCGAACTGTGCGTCTAGGCCGGATGGTAACAGGAGGCAAGGAACACGATGTTTTACCCAGGTTCGGGCCCTCTTGATGGAGGTAAAACCCTATGTCCTACTTGATTAATATGGATGATATGGGTAGTACAAGAGTAGATCTACCACGAGATCAAGGAGGCTAAACCCTAGAAGCTAGCCTATGGTATGATTGTTGTATGATGAAGTTGTCCTACGGACTAAAACCCTCCGGTTTATATAGACACCGGAGAGGGTTAGGGTTACACAATGTCGGTTACAATGGTAGGAGATCTTGAATATCCGCATCGCCAAGCTTGCCTTCCACACCAAGGAAAGTCCCATCCGGACACGGGACGAAGTCTTCAATCTTGTATCTTCATAGTCCTGGAGTCCGGCTGAAGGTATAGTCCGGCTACCCGAACACCCCCTAATCCAGGACTCCCTCAGTAGCCCCTAAACCAGGCTTCAATGACGACGAGTCCGGCGCGTAGATTGTCTTCGGCATGGCAGGCGGGTTCCTCCTCCAAATTCTTCATAAAAGTTTGTAAACACCAAGAGTAGTGTCCGGCTCTGCAAAATAAGTTTCCACGTATTGCCACAGAGAGAATAATATTAACACAAATCTAATCTGCTGACGTATTCCGCAGCGCAACATCACACTACGGCCAAGCCTTTATTCGAATCGTTTTCACTTTTCCACCTCAGCGTGTTTCGCGAGGCGGTTTCCTTGGCACGTCTTGTCAAAGCAGAGATCGTGTCCCCCATTTACGGGATTCTCATCAATACGGACGTGGGTAACCCAACCACGCCATTTATCACGGCGCTCGGGAGGCAAGCGAGTTTTACTAGGCTGGTGGGGACGCATAGTCGCATCTGCTCATATAAGGGGATAAGGATCCACCTTTTTACCTACGCCTTCTTCCTCCTTTGCCTATCCATCTTCTGCGCACCCGAGCTCCAGCGCCCAAGCCCGCACTTCCTACCTCAACCTTCTCCAACAATGTCCGAAGCGGGAGGCAAGTGGATGGTCTCCTCCATCACGGATGGCCATGTCAAAAGGCTAAGGAAGGCCGGATACCTGTCCAAAGACATCGCGCACCGGCTTCCTGAGGAGGGGCAGCTTCTCCCCACCCCAAGGCCCCATGAGAGGGTAGTATTTCTTCCCCACTTCCTTCGCGGACTGGATTTTCCTCTCCACCCATTTGTCCGCGGGCTCATGTTCTACTATGGCCTAGATTTCCACGATCTGGCCACGAACTTCATCCTCAATATCTCAGCGTTTATCGTCGTGTGCGAGGCTTTCCTCTCCATCCGCCCCCATTTCGGCCTCTGGCTCAAGACCTTCAACGTCAAGCCAAAGGTGGTGCGCGGCAACCAGGCGGAGTGCGGAGGTGCCATGGCGGGCAAAATAGCCAACGTCCTATGGCTCGAGGGCTCCTTTGTGGAGTCCTTGAAGGGGTGGCAGTCAGGGTGGTTTTACATCACCGAGCCACCCGATCCGAAGTGGACCGCAGCCCCAGAATTCCGATCCGGACCCCCTACGCGGGTCATGTCCTGGAAGGAGACGGGCTTGTCATGGGGCGACAAAGAAGAGTTGACCGGACTGCAAAAATGCATCCAGTCCCTGGTGAACAAGCAGCTCAAGCTTGTTAACGTAGTCCAGGTCATGCTCGTCCGCCGGATCCTTCCGTGTCAAGAACGGGACTTCAATTTGTGGGAGTTCAACCCGGCGCAGCACCGAACTCTGAGCAGGCTCTTCGACACGATGTACGAAGATGTCTGGAAGGGGCTAACCAAAGGCGCCGAGGCTCCCACATCCGCCTCCGAAGACCGCGGATTCAGCTCACAGCGTCCTGCTGGCGAGGTAAGATATTTTCTTCTTTTACAGGATGTTAAGTTTTCTCCATAATTTGACTCTATGCGGGATCTAAACTCCCTCACCTTTGACAGGATTGGCAGGCGAAGTCCGGACTGATTAACTGTCCGGCTCCCTTGCCCGAAGACCCAGCCCCTGCTCTCCTAGTGAAGTTGCTGGTTCCGGCACCTTATGTGGTGCCGGAGTAGAAGGCCAAGAAGAAGAAGGCCACGGGGACTCGAAAGAGTTCCCGGCATATGGTGGTGTCGGACTCATCGTCCGACGAGTCCGAGACGCACTCCTCCCGTGAAGACGAGGAGGAGGAAGAAGAAACTTCTCCCCCTCCAGCGGGGGGAGGAAAGAAGAGGAAGGCCGCCCCAGTAGGGGAGGCCGAGGGGTCCAAGAAGAGGAAAACCCCTCCGCCGGACTACGCCCCTGATGCCGACGAGGACGAAGAGGAGTGGCCGGACAGGGCCAAGCGTCCGGCGAAATCGTAAGTGTTCGGATACCAGAGTAACTCATGATATTCCTTTTGTTGCACAGCTTTCCCTAATGTTGAATATAATCATGTACCCCGCCCAAGGACGGGCTCGACGAGTCGTCGAGCGGCTCCCTGGATTCATCGGACGTGAATTCAGTTCCGCCCGCTGCCTCCCCCTGTGCTGCGGATGATGCCGAAGTGGCATCGCGACAAGCTCCGGGGCAAGAGGAGGTGGTCCAGGAGGAGCCGCGAGGTGACCTCCTGGACTCCAGGAGTAAAGGGGACAAGACCCCCCAGGGCTCCAAGTCCGGCTTTAAGCCAGACACCGCGTCGGAATCATCATCGGTTCCGGACAGCGGCAGGCGAACTCCTGCCAAGAGGATCAAGCCTATTGAGCCGGCGTCCTCCGTCCAACGGAGGTGCCGGACAATCTGCTGGAGGTGCTTAAGGGCGCCTCCATCGACGAGGAGCACCGTACCATCATGAGTATGGTGGTCCAGAAGGTTCGGTCCGCCAAAAGCGGACTGACTGAAGCTTGTGCTAGCCTTCTAACAGGCTTCGAGGTAAGTAAAAAATATGTAAAAATATTACCGCATAGACAGTAGCCCCTGATGCTCTGTTTGGCGTTCGAAAAGAAAAGCCGAATAGAGGATCTATTAAATATCGCAGGAGTCTAACTAAAAAGGAGTCAATATACGTATGCAGGCTTCGCTGCTGGCGACCACCGCACAGACTGCGGAGGTGGATGCCCTGAAGCAGGGCCTCGAGTGGACCGAGCAGAGCTCGGCCTTGCCAAACGGCAGCTCGAGGAGAAAGAAGGTAAGAGATACCTTATAGAAAAAATGCCTATAAGAAGACGCAATTGCAAAAAATGACAGGAGTATACTGCTTATTGTAGGGGCCACAACTGAGGTGGCGACCCTCAAGCAGGCGCTGTCCGAGGCCAAGAAGAGAGCGGCCACGGAGCACCGAGCGGGAGAAATTTGAGGCGCAGGTCGGCGAGGTGCAGCAAGAGCTTCAGGCTCTCATGAAAAAACATGAGAGTTTGGAGCTCGACTCGAAGACGCGAGCGTCCGAGCTTGCTGCGGCCCTTAAAACTGCCAAATCTGCCAAGGCGAAGCCCAGAAGGCCCTCCAGGAATTGGATGCGGTGAAAAAGATAGCGGCGGGTAAGGCATTCTCTATGCAAAGCAGACATATAAAAGTAAACTACTTGTTACTTACCCGAATCCGGAGCTCTCCAGGGGCATTCGCAGATCTTCCCCGCAGCGTATCCGATGCCGCCGCATTCTACCGAGCCGAGGAAGGCAGCTCGACGGAGAAGGTGTTCTGGTCTCAGTACGCTGAGGCCGGACACCCTGTGCCCTTGAGCGACCAGCTGAAGCAGCTGGTCGAGCTCCACAAGGCGGCCGAACAGGCCCTGAAGGGCTTCATAGTTCGGCTGTGGCCTGGAGAGGCCCTGCCTGGGAGCTACTTCGGAGCTGTGCGGCGGCTGGTGGAGGCTTGTCCAAGGCTCGAGGTCATCAAGCGCTCCGTCTGCATCGAAGGTGCCCGTAGGGCCCTTGCCCGTGCAAAGGTGCACTGGGGTAAGCTGGACGGTGAGAAGCTTGTGAGGGACGGGCCCGCCGGGGAAGGAGCATCGCAAGCCCGAGAACTATTACAAGGATGTTCTGGCGGTGCCCGCCTTGTAGTGGCTGAGTGCACCAAGGATGTAATTTTTGAATGAACTCGCTCGTGTTATCCTGTGCGCTGAAAACTTGTTCATATGCGCTAAGCAATGCTTGAATTTAAAATATTACTTTCTGTGCGGCCATTTATCAAAAAATTGAGAGATGTCCAGTCCTCGACTTCTGCACCCATGCCACAAGTGCTGGGATGTTCGGGATAAACCTGAGCGCTCTTTTTCCTATGATTGGCTCCGTCGAGGGAGGCGCTCAGCACAACGAACAAAGCAATCAGACTATAATGCTTGAACACTCTCACTTAGCCATAGAACTGTATAATTTTAAATTTCGGCGAAGCCCCTAGTATTCGGAAGACCGAGTTCGGGGCGCTATCCACGCCTTGGCCGGACAAAGCCGGTTCCTCGCTCGAAGCGGCATAAGTGTTTAAGGACTCGAAAAACCTCTCGAATAGCGGCCGGTCTCTTGCCTCATCATGACAGTCAGTTTTAGCTTTCTCTACTGAGGTGCTCAGCCCAGCTCAACTGGGGCACAATCGCAGTAGTTCTCCTAGTGCTACCTTAGCCGATATAGCGGAACGTAAAGGCACAAAACATAGGAGCCGGACAAACCAAACTATTGACCCAAATCATGATTCGGTGCCGATGCATATAGTGCTATAAGTTTCGGGGTGCCGCACTTGTGAAAGTGTACGGACTTCTCACGCCATATTGATGGGTACTGAAGCCCCTGGCGTATTTTTGCCGTACCACAGTGTACGGATGCAACATGTTATTGATAAACATATATATAAAAAGAGGATAATGCAAAAAATAGACAAAAAGCTATGCATTGTTTATAGAAAGGCTGCTATGAAAGCGGAACGATACAAATAGTGCGATAAGCAAAAGAAATTGGACTATTTAACATGTCCTGGCCAGGGGCAGGCCGCGGAATTGTATTAAAAACAGGTATACTGCTCGCAATAGAGACCACCTGGGAGTTCCATAATGCGGCGTGGCTTGTCTGCTTTCCTGGATCTTGCATCGTTTGTGCGGCCAGTTGAATTGCCGAACGGGTCGTCCAAAGTATGGAGTCCTGAGAGTAAGAGAAAAAAGATAAAGAAGGAATCCGGCAGCCCCTGGTGCAGTTTAAGCCGTATTTCGGGCGTGCCGTGATAGTGCCCCTTCCCCCGTGCCCATGGTATTTCAAGAGCGTAGTTATGTACGCGAAGCACTGGTTTCGCTATATCGCGAGGGCTAGGGTTGGGGCCGCATTGCTACGCTAGCTCAGAACGTGCCAGGTGGTCTTGTTGTAGGGTACTCCGGGCGCGCTTGACAGTGTCCGGCTTTTTGAAGGCCGAACTGGAGAATTGCCTAGAGAGGCTGCTTTGTACTTCTGCTGTGAGCGCTGCCGTGTGCTCCTCTGTTCGGAGGGAGCGTTCAGTGTTCCCATTGACCGTGATTACTCCTCTAGGGCCTGGCATCTTGAGCTTGAGGTATGCATAGTGCGGTACCGCGTTGAATTTTGCGAATGCGGTTCGCCCGAGCAGTGCGTGATAGCCACTACGGAACGGGACTATGTCGAAGATTAACTCCTCGCTTCGGAAGTTATCCGGAGATCCGAAGACCACTTCCAGTGTGACTAAGCCTGTACAGTTGGCTTCTACACCTGGTATGACGCCTTTAAAGGTCGTTTTGGTGGGCTTGATCCTCGAGGGATCTATGCCCATTTTTCGCACTGTATCCTGGTAAAGCAGGTTCAGGCTGCTGCCGCCGTCCATGAGGACTCTTGTGAGATGAAATCTGTCAATGATTGGGTCTAGAACCAATGCAGCGAAGCCGCCGTGATGGATGATAGTGGGGTGGTCCCTTCGATCAAAGGTGATCGGGCAGGAGGACCATGGGTTGAACTTTGGGGCGACTGGCTCCATCGCATATACGTCCCGTAACGCACGCTTCCGCTCCCTCTTGGGGATGTGGGTTGCGTATATCATGTTCACCATCCGCACTTGTAGGGGAAATCCCTTCTGTCCACCGTTGTTCGGTGGCCTGGGCTCCTCCTCGTTGTCGCTATACAGCCCCTTGTCTTTGTTTTCGGCTCTTAACTTGCCTGCCTGCTTGAACACCCAACAATCCCTGTTGGTGTGATTGGCTAGCTTTTCGGGGGTGCCATGTATCTGGCACAAGCGGTCGAGTATTCGGTCCAAACTGGACGGGCCCTGAGTATTTCTTTTGAATGGCTTTTTCCGTTTGACCGGATTTGTAGCCTCGGAATCCGGCATTAACTGCCGTATCCTCGTTGTTGTCGCTGTTAACGCGGCGCTTTTGTTTGTTTCGACGCGACCTGTCGCTTTTGTCCTTGTTATTCGAATTACCAGGGTTCTTGGTTAAATTGTTGCTGCGAGCTAGCCAACTGTCTTCTCCCGCGCAAAAGCGGGTCATGAGTGTCGTGAGGGCTGCCATAGATTTCGGCTTTTCCTGTCCTAGGTGCCGGGCAAGCCACTCATCACGGATATTATGCTTGAAGGCCGCTAAGGCCTCTGCGTCCAGACAGTCGACTATCTGGTTTTTCTTTGTTAGGAACCGTGTCCAGAATTGCCTGGCCGATTCCTCTGGCTGCTGAATTTTGTGGCTTAGGTCATCGGCGTCCAGTGGTCGCACATACGTGCCCTGGAAGTTGTCAAGGAATGCGGCTTCCAGGTCCTCCCAAGAATCGATTGAGTCTGCTGGCAAGCTGTTAAGCCAATGCCGGGCCGGTCCCTTAAGTTTGAGTGGGAGGTATTTGATGGCGTGTAGATCGTCACCGTGGGCCATGCGGATATGAAGGAGATAATCCTCGATCCATACCGCAGGATCTGTTGTGCCATCGTATGATTCGATGTTTACGGGTTTGAAGCCCTCAGGGATTTTATGATCCATTACTTCATCTGTGAAGCATAGTGGGTGTGCGGCGCCTCTGTATTGGGCTATATCACGACGCAGCTCGAAGGAGCTTTGTCTGTTGAGTTCGGCCCGGCCCGGATTTATTGCATCCGGAGTGACGATCACCGTCACGTGCCGTGGGGCGCCTGCGCGATCCGTAGATCGATCTTGTTTGCCTTGCCTTGTCCTCCAGTATGTCGCGCAGGTCGGGCGCATTTTCCCGTGCCTTAGTATGCTTGACGCGGCGTCGGGGCATGGCTTGAGTGGAGGGCCAAGAGGCCTCTCTGTCGCGGCCACGAGGTGGCCGGTCGGCCATGTCATGCGCTGGTGATGTAGGTGCTTCCTCCTCTAGTCGGGGTAGCAGCCTGCGCTTTGGGTAACTCTTGGAGGGGCGTTCGAGTTCATACTCTTCGGCCGCAAGGACTTCAGTCCATCTGTCAGCTAGCAAATCCTGATCAGCTCTAAGCTGTTGCTGCTTTTTCTTGAGGCTGCTTGCCGTGGCCATAAGCCTGCGTTTAAAACGCTCTTGTTCGGCGAGATCCTCTGGCACGACGAACTCGTCGTCGTCGAGGCTTGCCTCGTCTTCGGAGGGAGGCGTATAATTATCGTCCTCAACCTCTTGGTCCGCCGCCCTCTCATGAGGGCTGGCTTCTCTGTCCTCCTGTGCTGAATCTTGCTGGAGGGGGTGTTCTTCGGCGCTATCCGGAGTAGTATTATCTCCCGTGCCGGAATCACCGTTTTTGCTTTGGCGGGATTTAGAGCGGCGCCGCTGACACCGGCGCTGGCGCTTGGGCTGTTTCTTAGAGGTATCGTCCCCCGCTGTTCCATCGCCATCTCCATCCTTTGGAGTGTCCACCATATATATGTCATATGACGAGGTGGCCTTCCAGCGCCCTACAGGTGCTGGTTCTTGTTCGTCTCCTGCATCGTCGTCCATGCCGTCGATGTCTTCGGAGTCGAAGTCAAGCATGTCGGTTAAGTCGTCGATAGTGGCTACGAAGTGGGTGGTGGGTGGGTTTTGAATTTCTTCATCGTCCGTATCCCAACCTTGCTGACCGTAGTCCGGTCCAGGGCTCTCCTGAATAAAGAGAGAGACTTTAGAGAATTCAGGATGTCGCCGAAGGGCGAGTGCTGAAAGATGTCCGCGGCGGTGAACTCCATTATCGGCGCCCAATCGGATTCGATCGGCAGGGGCGCGGGGGGCTTGGAGTTCGGAGAGGAATCCGGCTCCTCGGAGTCACGGGCCATGCGGAGTGCGGGCTGGAGTTCGGCTCGATCGCCTCTGAGATCGCAGCCCCTGAGGCAGCGTCCAACCGCTGATCCTCGATCGGCGCAGTAGGCTCCGAATCAATGGTCAGAACCGATGCGTGTGCGGCCTCCAAGGCGCTGTTCGGCGGCAGAGCTATATCATGCCCATCGAGACAGTGTGGCGCGCTTGGCTGTGGCTCGAATCCGTCGAAGATCAAGTCCCCGCGGATGTCAGCCGTGTAGTTTAGGCTTCCAAACCTGACCTGATGGCCAGGGGCGTAGCTTTCGATCTGCTCAAGGTGGCCAAGCGAATTGGCCCGCAGTGCGAAGCCGCCGAAGACGAAGATCTGTCCGGGGAGAAAAGTCTCACCCTGGACTGCATCGTTGTTGATGATCGAAGGAGCCATCGGGCTAAAAGCGACGACACAGAGGAACTCTCAATGAAAGCACCAATGTCGGTGTCAAAACCGGCGGATCTCGGGTAGGGGGTCCCGAACTGTTGCGTCTAGGCCGGATGGTAATAGGAGGCAAGGAACACGATGTTTTACCCAGGTTCGGGCCCTCTTGATGGAGGTAAAACCCAACGTCCTGCTTGATTAATATTGATGATATGGGTAGTACAAGAGTAGATCTACCACGAGATCAAGGAGGCTAAACCCTAGAAGCTAGCCTATGGTATGATTGTTGTATGATGAAGTTGTCCTATGGACTAAAACCCTCCGGTTTATATAGACACCGGAGAGGGTTAGGGTTACACAACGTCGGTTACAATGGTAGGAGATCTTGAATATCCGCATCGCCAAGCTTGCCTTCCACGCCAAGGAAAGTCCCATCCGGACATAGGACGAAGTCTTCAATCTTATATCTTCATAGTCTTGGAGTCCGGCTGAAGGTATAGTCCGGCTACCCGAACACCCCCTAATCCAGGACTCCCTCAACCGTGGAGGCTAGGCTTGAAGCTATGGAGCAAGATGTCTTCCGGTGCAAGGGGATGGTGGAGCGTGCGCTCAATGCCAATCACCTTATGATCACGGACCTCTCACGTGATCTGAAGGTGGATGGCAAGCCCATGAAGGACATCATCTTCACCCTCAGCGAGCAAATCAACTTTCTCCAAAGCCAGATCTATGACCTCCAAAACCAAGTCTTTGAATATGAGGCAAGGTTTAAAGGTATGAGTTTGGCTGCTAGATGCAGGACCCATGAGACTCACTCCTCCTCTTATGATGGTGGACAACTGCCATGGAAATCCGAGGACAATATCTCTTCTTCATCACCAACACCATCTTCTGCACCACCAAAAGAGAACTGAGTATCGGGTATGGGCACTCCCCTTGGCTCCCGCCAAGCTTGGGGGAGGTGCCCCGGTGTCGTATCATCCCACTATCCTTTTGCTTTTACTTATTTTAGTTCGATCCTCTGCTTAGATGGATAAAAGTTTAGTTCGATCCTTTCTTATTTGAGAGTTTGCTTAGTGATATATCCTTGTAATCATGTGCAAGTTACATAATAAAAGTTTATTTTGAGTTTTTGCTTTCTTTACTTTCATGTTGCAAATAAAGGAAAGAAATAATAAAGGAAAAAGAGAAAGGAAATAAATCAATAAGATCATATACTAATCCTATGGTAGGTGATGTCACCACATAAGGAAAAGTATAAGTGGAAAGTTTTATTAGAGATTGACAAACATAGCATTAGTCAATGATGCAATTCATGAAAGAATTAATAAGGGAAGATAAGATTCACATATAAATATACTATCCTAGAAATCTTTCGTGATTGCGAGCCCTCATCAAAATATTATATGCCAAAATTGTTGACGTTGGACAAGGAAGACAACTTAATGATTTATGCTTGTTCGTATTCAGAAACAAGTCATATTGTCATGGATCCTTTAACTTGTGGTGCTTGCCCCCTATCTTTGCTAGCCAAAAATTCCGCACTAAGTAGAGATACTACTTGTGCATCCAAAAATCCTTAAACCCAAATCTTATTTTCAAGAGTCCACCATACCTACCTAGGGATTGAGCAGGATCCCTCAAGTAAGTTGTCACCGGTGCAAAAGGGCAATAAAAATTGCTTCTAAATGTGTGAGATCATTTAGTGTAAGAGAAAATTGAGCGTTGCACGAACTTGTGATGGTGAAGAATAAAAGCGATAGACTACATAATAAAGGTCGCTATCACAAGGGGCAATGTAACGTGACGTTCTTTCGCATTAAGGGATTGAGCATACAAACAAATAAGCGCATGGCAACCTCTGCTTCCCTCTGTGAAGGGCCTATCTTTTACTTTTTATGTATTTGCCTTTATGCAAAGAGTCAAAGTTTTCCTTCTATTCCTTTTATTTTTCTCCTTTGGCAAGCATCATGTGGTGAGGAAAGATCTAGGCACATATGTCCAGTTGAATATGGGTAGCATGAGCTATTATTGTTGACATCACCCTTGAGGTGAGTACGTTGGGAGGCGAAACCATAAGCCCCTATCTTTCTATGTGTCCAGTTGAAACGTTTTGCTCATGTGTACACGGTAGCAATCATAGAAGACTATATGATGGGTGAGTATGTGGACATGCCTAAAGGCTCCGACATGTGACCCTTCCTGAAAAGATGATGAATTGTAGTTGCAAAGTTGACTGAGAACATAGTTTGTTGGTTTCTAATAGAGTTTTTGTTTTATACTTCGATTGTGTGATGAACTATTACTTATTCATGAGAAGTATACGATAAAAGTTCTATGATAAAAGTCCTATGTTTAATTTTTTTGCTGTTATAATAATCAACATGATGCTTCTAGGTCCGTATTTTGTTTTTATCGACACCTCTCTCTCAAAGCATGTGGACATGTTTTTCGATTTCTGTTTTCGCTTGAGGACAAGCGAGGTCTATGCTTGGGGGAGTTGATACATCCATTTTGCATCATGTTTTCTTACTGTTATTTATGATGTTTTTATTCATAATAATGCTTTTTGGAGTAATTCTAATGCCTTTTCTCTCATAATTTGCAAGGTACACACCAAGAGGGAGAATTCCAGCAGCTGGAAATCTGGACTTGGAAAAGCTACGTCAGGCTACCTATTCTGCACAACTCCAAACAAGTTGAAACTTCACGGAGATTTTTTATGAAATATATAAGAATTTTTGGAGCAAATAACTACCAGAGGGGCCCACAGGTGGGCACAACCACCTGGGGCTCCTAGGGAGCCCAGGCGCGCCTTGGTGGGTTGTGCTCTCCTCGGCCCACCTCTGGTGCCCATATTTTGGTATATAAGTCATTTTGACCTAGAAAAAAAATAAGGAGAGGACTTTCGAGACGGAACGCCGCCGCCTTGAGGCGGAACTTGGGCAAGAGCACTTTTGCCCTCCGGCGGAGCGATTCCGCAGGGGGAACTTCCCTCCCGGAGGGGGAAATCATCGTCATCATCATCACCAACAACTCTCCCATCTTGGGGAGTGCAATATCCATCAACATCTCAACAACACCATCTCCTCTCAAACCCTAGTTCATCTCTTGTGTTCAATCTTGTTACCGGAACTATAGATTGGTGTGCTTGTGGGTGACTAGTAGTGTTGATTACATCTTGTAGTTGATTACTATATGGTTTATTTGGTGGAAGATTATATGTTCAGATCCAATATGCTATTTAATACCTCCTCTGATCATGAGCATGTTTATCATTTGTGAGTAGTTACCTTTGTTCTTGAGGTCACGGGAGAAATCATGTTGCAAGTAATCATGTGAATTTGATATGTGTTCGATATTTTGATAGTATGTATTTGTGATTCCCTTAGTGGTGTCATGTGAACGTTGACTACATGACACTTCACCATATTTGGGCCTATGGGAATGCATTGTGGAGTAGCAATTAGACATGGGTTGTGAGAGTGACAAAAGCTTAAACCCCAGTTTATGCGCTATTTCGTAAGGGGCCGATGGGATCCAAAAGTTTAATGTTATTGTTAGAATTTATTCTTAATACTTTTCTCGTAGTTGCGGATGCTTGCGGGAGGGTTAACCATAAGTAGCAGGGTTTTTCAAGTAAGAACAACACCTAAGCACCGGTCCACCCACATATCAAATTATAAAAGTAGCAAACACAAATTAAACCAACATGATGAAAGTGACTAGATGAAATTCCCGTGTACCCTCAAGAATGCTTT
>NC_053022.1:99808117-99824593 GCF_003073215.2 Triticum urartu
CTTGTTTTACCTTCCTATGCAAGTTGATTCTTGTTCCAAGTTGTTTGCTCACAAAATCCCTATGCATAGGAAGTGGGTTAGACTTAAATGTGCTAGTCATATTCTTCATGATGCTCTCTTTATGTTTCAATTCTTATCTTTTATGTGAGCATCATTGAAATCATCATGCCTAGCTAGGGGCGTTAAACGATAGCGCTTGTTGGGAGGCAACCCAATTTTTTATTTGTTCCTTGCTTTTTGTTCCTGTTTAGTAATAAATAATTCATCTAGCCTCTTTAGATGTGGTTTTATGCGTTTAATTAGTGTTTGTGCCAAGTAGAACCTTTGGGAAGACTTGGGGAAAGTCTTGTTGATCATGCTGTCGAAAAAACAGAAACTTTAGCGCTCACGAGAATTGCTGCCATTTTTATTTGGAGATATTTAGTTAATTTTTGAATATGATTAATAGATAAATTCCTGCAACAATTTATTTGAGAATTTTATGATTTCCAGAAGTATACGTTTGATCCAGATTACTACAGACTGTTCTGTTTTTGACAGATTCTGTTTTGTGTGTTGTTTGCTTATTTTGATGAATCTATGGCTAGTAAAATAGTTTATAAACCATAGAGAAGTTGGAATACAGTAGGTTTAACACCAATAAATAATGAGTTCATTACAGTACCTTGAAGTGGTGATTTATTTTCTTATACTAACGGATCTTACGAGTTTTCTGTTAAGTTTTGTGTTGTGAAGTTTTCAAGTTTTGGGTAAGGATTCGATGGACTATGGAATAAGGAGTGGAAAGAGCCTAAGCTTGGGGATGCCCAAGGCACCCCAAGGTAATATTCAAGGAGAACCAAGAGCCTAAGCTTGGGGATGCCCCGGAAGGCATCCCCTCTTTCGTCTTCGTTCATCGGTAACTTTACTTGGAGCTATATTTTTATTCCACATGATATGTGTTTTGCTTGGAGCGTAAATTTATTTTGTTAGGATTTGCTTGCTGTTATTTAGAACAATGTTTTGCATCTTTTATTTCAATAAAAGTGGCATTGATAGCCTTTACTATGCCTATGTTACAAGTCCATGTTGCTGTTTGAAAACAGAAAGTTTACCGCTGTTGCAATAATTCCTAGAAAAGTCAGAATGTGATAAAATGTTGAAACCTTTTGCATATTAAGCTC
This sequence comes from Triticum urartu, assembly GCF_003073215.2. Classification (NCBI taxonomy): domain Eukaryota; kingdom Viridiplantae; phylum Streptophyta; class Magnoliopsida; order Poales; family Poaceae; genus Triticum; species Triticum urartu. Next base: position 99,809,281 of record NC_053022.1, read on the forward strand.
TGATAAATTTACTACAGTGGGAATTTTCTTTCATAATTTTGGAGCTAGGGAAGTATGGATGTTGCTGCATTCTTTACAGACTGTCCTGTTTAGGCAGATTGCTGTTATGTTTGCATTGTTTGCATATGTTTGCTTCTTTAATGATTCTATTTGAGGATAGGACTATTAAATATGCAGAGGCATTTAGTATGCAATGTTGAATAATAATTTTAGTGATTTGCTACAGTAGAGTATGATAAGGTTTTTGCAATGGTTTATACTAACTTATCTCACGAGTCCTTGTTGAGTTTTGTGTGGATGAAGCTTTTGAGATTTAGGGAGACCGTGATATGAGAGGAATTAAGGAGAGACAAAAGCTCAAGCTTGGGGATGCCCAAGGCACCCCAAGATAATATCTCAAGAAGTCTCAAGCGTCTAAGCTTGGGGATGCCCCGGTTGGCATCCCACCTTTCTTCTTCAACAACTATCGGTTAGTATCGGTTGATCCTAAGTTTTTGCTTCTTCACATGATGTTTGCTATTCTTAGATGTCATTTTTTTGCTTTGCTTCTGTTTGAATAAAATACCAAGATCTGAAATTATTAAATGTTAGAGAGTCTTCACATAGTTGCATAATTATTCGACTACTCATTGATCTTCACTTATATCTTTCAGAGTAGTTTGTCGATGCTCTAGTGCTTCACTTATATCTTTTAGAGCATGGTGGTAGTTTTATTTTGAAGAAATAGATGAACTCTCATGCTTCACTTAGATTATTTTGAGAGTCTTAAATAGCATGGTAATTTGCTTAAAATCCTAATATGCTAGGTATTCAAGAATAATAAAATTCTCTTATGAGTGTGTTGAATACTATGAGAAGTTTGATACTTGATAATTGTTTTGAGATATGGAGATGGTGATATTAGAGTCATGCTAGTTGAGTAGTTGTGAATTTGAGAAATACTTGTGTTGAAGTTTGTGATTCCCGTAGCATGCACGTATGGTGAACCGTTATGTGATGAAGTCGGAGCATGATTTATTTATTGATTGTCTTCCTTATGAGTGGCGGTCGGGGAGAGATGGTATTTTCCTACCAATCTATCCCCCTAGGAGCATGCGCGTAATACTTTGCTTTGATAACTTGTAGATTTTTGCAATAAGTATATGAGTTCTTTATGACTAATGTTGAGTCCATGGATTATACGCACTCTCACCCTTCCACCTTTGCTAGCCTCTCTAATACCGCACCTTTCGCCGGTATCATACACCCACCATATACCTTCCTCAAAACAGCCACCATACCTACCTATTATGGCATTTCCATAGCCATTCCGAGATATATTGCCATGCAACTTTCCACCGTTCCGTTTATTATGACACGCTTCATCATTGTCATATTGCTTTGCATGATCATGTAGTTGACATCGCATTTGTGGCAAAGCCACCGTTCATAATTTTCATACATGTCACTCATGCATCATGCACATCCCGGTACACCGCCGGAGGCATTCATATAGAGTCATATTTTCTAAGTATCGAGTTGTAATTCTTGAGTTGTAAGAAATAAAAGTGTGATGATCATCATTATTAGAGCATTGTCCCAGTGAGGAAAGGATGATGGAGACTATGATTCCCCCACAAGTCGGGATGAGACTCCGGACGAAAAATAAATAAAAGAGGCCAAAGAAGCCCAAATAAAAAGAGAAAAAAGAGGCCATAAAAAAGAGAAAAGGCCCAAATAAAAAATAAAAAAATGAGAGAAAAGAGAGAAGGGGACAATGCTACTATCCTTTTACCACACTTGTGCTTCAAAGTAGCACCATGATCTTCATGATAGAGAGTCTCTATGTTGTCACTTTCATATACTAGTGGGAATCTTTCATTATAGAACTTGGCTTGTATATTCCAATGATGGGCTTCCTCAAAAGCCCTAGGTCTTCGTGAGCAAGCAAGTTGGATGCACACCCACTTAGTTTCTTTTTGAGCTTTCATACACTTATAGCTCTAGTGCATCCGTTGCATGGCAATCCCTACTCACTCACATTGATATCTATTGATGGGCATCTCCATAGCCCGTTGATACGCCTAGTTGATGTGAGACTATCTTCTCCTTTTTTGTCTTCTCCACAACCACCATTCTATTCCACCTATAGTGCTATGTCAATGGCTCACGCTCATGTATTGCGTGAAGATTGAAAAAGTTTGAGAACATCAAAATATGAAACAATTGCTTGGCTTGTCATCGGGGTTGTGCATGATTTAAATTTTGTGTGGTGAAGATAGAGCATAGCCAGACTATATGATTTTGTAGGTAACTTTCTTTGGCCATGTTATTTTGAGAAGACATAATTGCTTGTTAGTATGCTTGAAGTATTATTTTTTATGTCAAATATGAACTTTTGTCTTGAATCTTATGGATCTGAATATTCATCGCCACAATTAAGAAGAATTACATGAAATTATGCCAAGTAGCACTTCGCATCAAAAATTCTGTTTTTATCATTTACCTACTCGAGGACGAGCAGGAATTAAGCTTGGGGATGCTTGATACGTCTCCAACGTATCTATAATTTTTGATTGCTCCATGCTATATTATCTACTGTTTTGGGCAATATTGGGCTTTATTTCCACTTTTATATTATTTTTGGGACTAACCTATTAACCGGAGGCCCAGCCCAGATTTGCTGTTTTATGCCTATTTCAGTGTTTCGAAGAAAAGGAATATCAAACGGAGTCGAAACGGAACGAAATCAACTAGAAGAAGTTATTTTTGGAAGGAAACCTACCGGATAGACTTGGACCCTACGTCAGAAGATGAAGGAGGTGCTCACGAGGGTAGGGGGCGCCCACCCCCCTGGGGCGCGCCCCCTGCCTCGTGGCCCCCTTCGGTCCACCGACGTACCTCCTGCACCCATATATACCTACGTAACCTAAAACTTCCAGAACGGAGATTAGATCGGGAGTTCCGCCGCCAGAAGCCTCCGTAGCCACCGAAAACCAATCTAGACCCGTTCCGGCACCCTGCCGGAGGGGGAATCCCCTCCGGTGGCCATCTTCATCATCCCGGTGCTCTCCATGACGAGGAGGGAGTAGTTCTCCCTCGGGGCTGAGGGTATGTACCAGTAGCTATGTGTTTGATCTCTCTCTCTCTCTCGTGTTCTTGAGGTGATACGATCTTGATGTATCGCGAGCTTTGCTATTATATTTGGATCCTATGATGTTTCTTCCCCCCTCTACTCTCTTGTAATGAATTGAGTTTCCCCTTTGAAGTTATCTTATCGGATTGAGTCTTAAAGATTTGAGAACACTTGATGTATGTCTTGCCGTGCGTATCTGTGGTGACAATGGGATACCACGTGATTCACTTGATGTATGTTTTGGTGATCAACTTGCGGGTTCCGCCCATGAACCTATGCATAGGGGTTGGCACACGTTTTCGTCGTGATTCTCCGGTAGAACTTTGGGGCACTCTTTGAGGTCCTTGTGTTGGTTGAATAGATGAATCTGAGATTGTGTGATGCATATCGTATAATCATGCCCACGGATACTTGAGGTGACATTGGAGTATCTAGGTGACATTAGGGTTTTGGTTGATTTTGTATCTTAAGGTGTTATTCTAGTACGAACTCTAGGGCTGTTTGTGACACTTATAGGAATAGCCCAACGGATTGATTGGAAAGAATAACTTTGAGGTGGTTTCGTACCCTACCATAATCTCTCGTTCGTTCTCCGCTATTAGTGACCTGAGGGAGTCCTGGATTAGGGGGTGTTCGGGTAGCCGGACTATACCTTCAGCCGGACTCCTGACTATGAAGATACAAGATTGAAGACTTCGTCCCGTGTCCGGATGGGACTTTCCTTGGCGTGGAAGGCAAGCTTGGCGATGTGGATATTCAAGATCTCCTCCCATCGTACCCGACTTTGTGTAACCCTAACCCTCTCCGGTGTCTATATAAACCGGAGGGTTTTAGTCCGTAGGACAACTTCATCATACAACAATCATATCATAGGCTAGCTTTTAGGGTTTAGCCTCCTTGATCTCATGGTAGATCTACTCTTGTACTACCCATATCATCAATATTAATCAAGTAGGACGTAGGGTTTTACCTCCATCAAGAGGGCCCGAACCTGGGTAAAACATTGTGTCCCTCGTCTCCTGTTACCATCCGCCTAGACGCACAGTTCGGGACCCCCTACCCAAGATCCGCCGGTTTTGACACCGACATTGGTGCTTTCATTGAGAGTTCCTCTGTGTCGTCGCCTTTAGGCCCGATGGCTTCTTCGATCATCAACAACGATGCAGTCCAGGGTGAGACTTTTCTCCCAGACAGATCTTCGTCTTCGGCGGCTTCGCACTGCGGGCCAACTCGCTTGGCCACCTTGAGCAGATCGAAAGCTACGCCCCTGGCCATCAGGTCAGGTTTGGAAGCCTAAACTACACGGCTGACATCCGCGGGGACTTGATCTTCGACGGATTCGAGCCACAGCCAAGCGCGCCGCACTGTCTCGATGGGCATGATATAGCTCTGCCGCCGAACAGCGCTTGGAGGCCGCACACGCACGTTCCGACCATTGATTCGGAGCCTACTGCGCCGATCGAGGATCAGCGGTTAGACGCTGCCTCAGGGGCTGCGATCTCAGAGGCGATCGAGCCGAACTCCAGCCCCGCACTCCGCATGGCCCGTGACTCCGAAGAGCCGGATTCCTCTCCGAACTCCGTGCCCCCGCCCCCGCCGATCGAATCCGATTGGGCGCCGATAATGGAGTTCACCGCCGCGGACATCTTTCAGCACTCGCCCTTCGGCGACATCCTGAATTCTCTAAAGTCTCTCTCTTTATCAGGAGAGCCCTGGCCGGACTACGGTCAGCAAGGTTGGGATACGGACGATGAAGAAATTCAAAACCCACCCACCACCCACCTCGGAGCCACTGTCGATGACTTAACCGACATGCTCGACTTCGACTCCGAAGACATCGATGGTATGGACGACGATGCAGGAGACAACCAAGAACCAACGCCTATAGGGCATTGGACAGCCACCTCATCTCCCGATGTGTACATGGTGGATACCCCTAAAGGAAGCAACAACGAGGAAAACGGGGAGGGGGATCGATCTCTCGAAAAACAATCAAAGCGTCGGCGTAAACGCCGACCTAAGCCCCGCCTCGACAAAGACCCAGCCATAGAGCAGGATGAGCCGGTAGACGACGAGCATGCCTTAGAGCAACCGTCCCAACAAGACAACCCGGATAGAGAAATCGAACATTCCTCCCTCGGAGAAAATGGCATTCCGGACGACCCTACGCCGGACAAGCCGACGAAGCAGAAGAACCTCCACAAACGGCTCGTTGCAACCGCACGCAGCCTGAAAAAGCAGAAGCGGAAGCTAAAGACTGCGGAAGATGCACTCAGGATCAGATGGAGTAAAGTAATCAATACCGCAGACAAATACAGCGGCAGTCGCCACACTAAAAGCTATCCGAGGAGAAAACTACTGCCTGAATTCGACAAGGAGGCCTTAGAGCCCTCGCATTCAAAAAGTAAGAAAGCCACATGGTCGGATAGACGACCCCAGGGCTAGCTTAAAGCGACAAGCAGCGCCGCACTTAAGCCGGTATGCGACCCACTTAAGGATTCACATCATGGCCCAGCCAGGTCCATTTACGGGCCAAGAAAGCAAGCTCTCATAAGCAATGCAATAAAGCCATTATCAGAATACGGCACACCCAAATACAGGGGTGCCGCACACCCCCTATGTTTCACCGATGAGGTCCTGGATTATGAATTTCCAGCGGGATTCAAACCCGTAAACATAGAGGCATATGATGGAACAACAGACCCTGGAGTCTGGATCGAGGATTATATCCTCCACGTACATATGGATCGAGGAGATGACCTCCACGCCATAAAATACTTACCCCTCAAGCTTAAAGGGCCAGCCCGGCATTGGCTTAAAAGCCTTCCTGAAAACACAATCGGAAGTTGGGACGAGCTCGAGGACGCTTTCCGAGCAAATTTTCAAGGGACCTATGTCCGCCCTCCGGATGCAGACGATCTTAGTCACATAACTCAACAGCCCGGAGAGTCAGCTCGGCAATCCTGGAATAGATTTCTTACTAAAAAGAATCAGATAGTTGATTGTCCGGATGCTGAAGCCTTAGCAGCTTTCAGGCATAATGTCCGAGACGAATGGCTCGCCAGACACCTCGGCCAAGAAAAGCCAAGAACAATGGCCGCACTAACAAGCATCATGACCCGCTTTTGCGCAGGAGAGGATAGCTGGTTGGCAAGATGCAGCACCAGCGACCCAAGTACATCCGAAACTAGGGATGGAAACGGAAAACCGCGACGCAATAAGGACCGTCGCCGGACTAAGGAAAAAAGTCCGAAGAGCACGGCAGTCAACGCCGGATTCAAAAGCTCACGACAGAATCAGAAAAAGCCGCCCCTCCAAGATAACAGGGACGACCTATCCAACCTAAACAAAATCTTGGATAGGATATGTCAAATACACAGTACTCCCGGAAAGCCTGCTAACCATACCCACAGAGATTGTTGGGTTTTCAAACAATCCGGCAGACTCAACGCCGAACACAAGGGGCTCGATACACCAAGCGAAGACGAGGACGAACCCCAAAAGCAGAGTACCGGGAAACAAAAGAATTTCCCACAAGAAGTAAAAACAGTAAACTTACTCCACATAACAAAACGTGCGGCGCCCATAAAGGTACGCGCCCCACGGCCTATCCCAAAGGAATCCCGCCACTGGTTGTCAAAACCAATCATCTTCGATCATCTGGATTATTCTAGAAGTCAGGAACCCAGGCTGGACTGCCCTGGTACTCGATCCATAATTGGCGGACTCCAGTTTTCAAATGTCCTTATGGACGGTGGCAGTGGACTCAACCTGATATATCAGGACTCAATCCGCCACATGGGGATCGACCCAAAAAGAATTCGCCACAGCAAAACCTCCTTTGAAGGAGTAACGCCAGGTCCGGACACCCATTGCATGGGTTTCTCCGGCTCGAGGTTTTTTTCGCTCTGCCGATAACTTCTCATGAAAAGCTGACTTCACATCATCCCATCTCAAGTCGCTATCAAGCAACTGCTGGGACGCGAAGCTCGCCCGCTTACGCAATACCCGCATAATGCCATCTCTTACGCTTAACATGCCCGGTCCACGCGGCATCATCTCCTTAACGGGAAGCAGTAAGGGCGCCTCCCCCAGCGGAGGATTGTGCGGCCGCTTTAACAACCCACAATACATGGCCTTCACCAGCCAGAACATCAGAACAGGTCATAAACCACGGACACGGATAGACGAGTCGGCACAAAGTATCATTGATAAGGCTTAGGCCATATACCCTGCACTAGGGGCTTCACACGATAAAATAAGAGACAATAAAGCTCAATTCCATATTTTAACTTTACCTTTGTTTATTTCATATAACTTTTGTTCGGCACGCCCTTTTTCAACTTAGTTGCTCCTTTTTTACAGATGAACTCGTGTGCGCCCGTCCAGATACGGCACAACGGAGACATAGGCGACGTGCAGTAGACCCCGTTCAAGGATTCTTTCAGATTAAGACCTGCGTAAACCTTTTTACTGTCTCTGTTGATACACATCCCCTGGTCTATGACCAAAGGAGGCTGCGTCTTGGCATGTGGCACGTAAGAATCTGCGCGTACCTGGACACTAGGGGCTTATCCTTAGAAGCGTACTTAGCCCGCTCTCATAAAGACCGAATACCTTAGGGAGTGTCGGCGTCGCCGAGTTGGCCTATATGCAATCAGCTCCGAGTCATGATTTGGTCAAAATGTTGGGTGCCCGGCTCCTGTTCGCCGCCTTACGTTCCGCTCTATCGGCTAAGCGGCACCAGGAGAACTACTTGCGATGTGCCCTGGTTCGGCCAGGCGAGCACCTCAGTAGAGAAAGCCGAAAACCGACTGTCATGATATGGCGTGAGAACTGGTCAACCTCGATGACTCTCCGGAATCTATAGATTCCCCCGCATAACGAAGGGCCATTTCCCGGCAGGCATACGCGCTCCCGAATTTCGGGCGAGCGCAGTCGCCACCAGGGCTACCAAAATAGTCCAATGTCAAGCTCCTTATGGCTAAGTGAAAGTGTTAAAAGCATATAGTCCGTTGCCTAGCTCTGCTGCGCTATCACCTCCTTTGTAGGACCAAGACGTTGGATTAAGTGTGAAAATGCGCCTTCTGCGAGCACCCCCGCACTATGTGCGTGGGGGCTGAAGCCAACGACTGCCATCTTTCAGATTTTGTATGTATATCTTAAAACGGCCGCACAGGAGGTGTTCCACATACTTGCAGGCACAAGTATAAAAGGCTACTACAATTCATCAAAATATTGCTTCATAATTACATATGCTATCAGAACATAGCATCCTTCGAGCACTGCGTCTCTATTACACGAGCGCCTTCAAGGACTTCCTGAAAATAGTGCTCGGAGGGTACTCGGCTTTGGTCCGAATCTCGGGATGCAACAACGGTGGTCTCCATCTCTGCCCAGTATGTCTTGACACGGGCAAGAGCCATCCGTGCGCCCTCTATGCATGCTGACCTCTTCATCGCATGATACGTGGCACCGCGCAAGGAATTGCTGCACCAAGCGAAATAACTCTTCGGCTCCGATCTCCCCGGCCACAGATGACCCATGACGTACTTCATGGCGAGTCCGGACAATCTATTCAGTTCGGCCCATTCGTCCACTGCTAGTGGACGCTCTGGATTGTGGAACTGCGACCAGAAAAGCCTTTCCACCTCGCGATCTTCTTGGTCTCCAAAGTGTTCGGTCGCATCAGCAGCACTCGCTGCCAAATCCAGATAGGTGTCCTTCGCACTCCACATCCGGTCCAACGGAGCAAACTTCGGATCGCCAAACTTCCTCCGCAGCATAAAGGGCTTTCCAGCCGCAATCTGTCCGGCCTGACACAGCTCCTCCTTCGCAGCTCTCATCGCAGAGCGAGCGTCCTTGGCATCAACAACGGCCTTCTCTAAGTCCGTTTGTCTCGCCCGGTCTTCTTTCTCAAGAGACTTGCAACGGTCAGCAGCGCTTTTTAACTTCACGGCCATCTCCTTCTTTCTTCGGCAGTGAGCAGCCTGTTCGGCTCTCAGCTCTTCAAGTGCCTTCTTGGCAGCCGCATCACTTGTCCTGGCTTGTTCCTTAGCTCGGGCAAGTTCCGCCCGGAGACTCTCCACGGCGGCCGCACCATCTGCGTCAAGCACACACATTGTAAGATACTGGCATAAAATCTACTCTTACCAGATGCCGCCCGAGGAATTGCATACCTTGAGCATCATCAAGTCGCTCGTTAACGAGCGCGATGTCGGCATCTGCCACATCAAGTTGCCGCTTTAGTTCAGCAAAATAATCAGTTCGTCTCGATTCCGGACACTTCGCCATCTATATACAAAGGCGAAAATTAGACCTGGGATTATGATCCTCTGCGCGCCGTCAATTTTGACAACGCACGGAGTCTCAGGGGCTACTATCTACACACGGCGCATCTTGTTTATGCACAACTGACAAACAAGTACATTATCAAACGTACCTCGAAACACCGTCAGCAAACTTCTGACGGCCCCTCGTGCAATCCGCTTTCCGTGGAAAAATCCTTCCAATCACCATACCCATCAATGCACGGTGCTCCTCTGAGACAGAAGCTCGCCCCAGCAGAATCATCAGCTCCTCCGACCGCGCAGCAGACGGTGCTGGACTCGTCCTACAACCTCCATCGAAGGCAGGACGCGGAGAACCTTGGGGGGCCATATGGCTACCTTCCACCCCTGCCGGATTCGGAGAAACCCTCCGCGACGACACCTCAGGGTCGCCCGCCTCGCTAGGCGGTACGGCAGGGGGAGGCGTTCCACTCTCCATCATCTCCGGAAGAAGATCCCCCGAAGACGAGCTCTGCTGAGAAGGGCTGAGGTCCGAGCTGCAAGGTAAAATTTCGGTTAATCTTCTCAGATAAAAAGTGAGGATTTCTCTCATCCCTCTAAAGGAAAATCTTTCTCTACTTACGGCTCACTGGAGGGCTGATCCCTTTGGGGGCGTAGTTCGGCCGAGGATCTCCCCGGCACCGGACCCTCTGACGAGGACTTCTTCCCCCACTTTGAGGCCATGGTCTCCGGGTCGACAGAGGCGGCCCTCTTCTTCCCCCTAGGAGAGGAATTGTCGGTTCCTCCCTTCGGAGCAGCCTCCTTAAAGGAGGCCATAGTTTCCTTGTCCTCCCCCTCACTTCCCTCCAAAGGCACGATCTTCAACATCCTGACTAGCACGGGATCCGGCTGGTCTCAGGAAGGGGAGCCGGACACCTGATCAGCTTCGCCTTCGCTACCCACCCCTGTTTAAAAGGACAGCTCTTGTAGGGGCGAGTTTATGACAATTTTACGGATAGCGAGTTCGGGCACAAGGTTACTTACTTGAGTATCCGGGCGATTTCAGCTTAAACCTGCGTCCTCGGTCAAATCCGGACACATTGCTTGTGATCCAAAGAACATTTTATACATCTCCACGGGCATTGCACCCATAAAATGTTGAAGAGCTCGTGGTCCCTCTGGATTAAACTCCCACAGACGAAGGGAGCGACGTTTGCCGGGCAATGTTCAGCGAATCAGCATGACCTGCGTCACCTTGACCAGGTTGAGGTCTCTTTCTAAGAGATCCCTAATGCGGCCCTGCAACAGGGCACGTCTTTGGATAACCCCCAATCTAATCCTTTGTTGACCCATGACGCTAGCCGTGGTGGGGGACCCGAGCGAAAGGCAGGAGGCGCCACCCACTTGGCGCTCCTGGGAGCGGTGATATAGAACCACTCTCGTTGCCACAAGCCGAGCTCCTCTTGAAAGGAGCCCTCGGGCCATGGAGCATCAGCATTCTTACTTATGACAGCACCTCCGCACTCTGCGTGCCGTCCCTCGATCATCTTCGGCTCCACTCCAAAAGTCTTGAGCCATAATCCGAAGTGAGGAGTAACACGGAGGAACGCTTCGCACACAACGATGAATGAGGAAATGTGGAGGATGGACTCGGAGCTAAGTCATGAAATTCCAGCCCATAATAGAACATCAGCCCCCTCACGAAGGGATCCATCGGGAAGCCTAAACCCCGAAGGAAGTGAGACATGAACACTACGCTCTCACCCAGGCTGGGGACTGGGAATAGCCTGCCTTTGAGCAGGCAACCTATGCGAAATTTCGGCGGTCAAAAACTTAGCCTCTCTCAACCTTAGCACGTCCTCCTCCGTGACGGAGGAGGGCATCCATCGGCCTTGAAGGTCGGAACCGGACATTGTCGAAGGTCCGAAGCGCCTGGAATCTGGAGCCTAGGGTGTTGGAACTCGAGGCGACGGGCGAACTTGTTTTGAGATTGGAGAAAAGGAGTAAGGCCTTGGTCTCTTTATAAGAGGTTGAATACCAGGAGCCCTCCCCGTAACCGTTTGGGACTCGCCTTTAATCGAGAAGACATGCTAACGGGCACGATTGGGTTACCCACGTCCGTATTGATGAGAATCCCGTAAATAAAGGGGACACGATCTCTGCTTTGACAAGACGTGCCAAGGAAACCGCCTCGCAAAACACGCTGAGGTGGAGAAGTGAAAACGATTCGAATAAAGGCTTGGCCGTAGTGTGATGTCACGCTGCGGAATACGTCAGCAGATTAGATTTGTGTTAATATTATTCTCTCTATGGCAATACGTGGAAGCTTATTTTGCAGAGCCGGACACTACTCTTGGTGTTTACAAACTTTTATGAAGAATTTGGAGGAGGAACCCGCCTTGCAATGCCGAAGACAATCTGCGCGCCGGACTCGTCGTCATTGAAGCCTGGTTCAGGGGCTACTGAGGGAGTCCTGGATTAGGGGGTGTTCGGGTAGCCGGACTATACCTTCAGCCGGACTCCAGGACTATGAAGATACAAGATTGAAGACTTCGTCCCGTGTCCGGATGGGACTTTCCTTGGCGTGGAAGGCAAGCTTGGCGATGCGGATATTCAAGATCTCCTACCATTGTAACCGACTTTGTGTAACCCTAACCCTCTCCAGTGTCTATATAAACCGGAGAGTCTTAGTCCGTAGGACAACTTCATCATACAACAATCATACCATAGGCTAGCTTCTAGGGTTTAGCCTCCTTGATCTCGTGGTAGATCTACTCTTGTACTACCCATATCATCAATATTAATCAAGCAGGACGTAGGGTTTTACCTCCATCAAGAGGGCCCGAACCTGGGTAAAACATTGTGTCCCTTGTCTCCTGCTACCATCCGGCCTAGACGCACAGTTCGGGACCCCCTACCCGAGATCCGCCGGTTTTGACACCGACAGTGACTTTGGAGGACCTTTGTTGCATGTTGTTGGGTTTCGTAGTAATTTCAAAAAAATTCCTCCGCACACGCAAGATCATGGTGATGCATAGCAACGAGAGGGGAGAGTGCTGTCTACGTACCCACGCAGACCGACTGCGGAAGCGTTGACACAACATAGAGGAAGTAGTCGTACGTCTTCACGATCCAACCGATCAAGCACCGAAACTACGGCACCTCCGAGTTCGAGCACACGTTCAGCTCGATGACGATCCCCGGACTCCGATCCAGCAAAGTGTCGGGGAAGAGTTCCGTCAGCACGACGGTGTGGTGACGATCTTGATGTACTACAGCAGCAGGGCTTCGCCTAAACTCCGCTACAGTATTATCGAGGACTATGGTGGCTGGGGGCGCCGCACACGGCTAAGGAATAGATCACGTGGATCAACTTGTGTGTTCTAGGGTGCCTCTGCCTCAGTATATAAAGGACTAGAGGGGGGAGGCTGGCCGGCCAAGGTGTGGCGCGCCAGGAGAGTCCTACTCCCTCTGGGAGTAGGATTCCCCCCCCCCCAATCCTAGTTGGAATAGGATTCGCGGAGGGGGAAAAGAGAGAGAGGGGCGGCCACCTCTCCTAGTCCTAATAGGACTAGGGGAAGGGGGAGGCGCACAGCCCATGTAGGCCTGCCTCTTCTCTTTTCCACTAAGGCCCATCATGGCCCATTTAGCTCCCGGGGGGTTCCGGTAACCTTCCCGGTACTCCGGTAAAATCCCGATTTCACCCGGAACACTTCCGATATCCAAACATAGTTTCCAATATATCAATATTTACGTCTCGACCATTTTGAGACTCCTCGCCATGTCTGTGATCACATCCGGGACTCCGACCAACCTTCAGTACATCAAAATGCATAAACTCATAATATAACTGTCATCGTAACCTTAAGTGGTGCGGACCCTACGGGTTCGAGAACAATGTAGACATGACCGAGACACGTCTCCGGTCAATAACCAATAGCGGGACCTGGATGCCATATTGGCTCCTACATATTCTACGAAGATCTTTATCGGTCAGACCGCATAACAACATACGTTGTTCCCTTTGTCATCGTATGTTACTTGCCCGAGATTCGATCGTCGGTATCCAATACCTAGTTCAATCTCGTTACCGGCAAGTCTCTTTACTCGTTCCGTAATACATCATCTCACAACTAACATATTAGTTGTAATGCTTGCAAGGCTTATGTGATGTGCATTACCGAGAGGGCCCAGAGATACCTCTCCGACAATCGGAGTGACAAATCCTAATCTCGAAATACGCCAACCCAACATCTACCTTTGGAGACACCTGTATGCTCCTTTATAATCACCCAGTTACGTTGTGACGTTTGGTAGCACCCAAAGTGTTCCTCCGGCAAACGGGAGTTGCATAATCTCATAGTCATAGGAACATGTATAAGTCATGAAGAAAGCAATAGCAACATACTAAACGATCGGGTGCTAAGCTAATGGAATGGGTCATGTCAATCACATCATTCTCCTGATGATGTGATCCCATTAATCAAATAATAACTATTTTGTTTATGGTTAGGAAACATAACCATCTTTGATTAACGAGCTAGTCAAGTAGAGGCATACTAGTGACACTTTGTTTGTCTATGTATTCACACAAGTATTATGTTTCTGGTTAATACTATTCTAGCATGAATAATAAACATTTATCATGATATAAGGAAATAAATAATAACTTTATTATTGCCTCTAGGGCATATTTCGTTCAGTCTCCCACTTGCACTAGAGTCAATAATCTAGTTCACATCGCCATGTGATTTAACATCAATAGTTCACATCACCATGTGATTAACACCCATAGTTCACATCGATATGTGATAAACACCCAAAGGGTTTACTAGAGTCAATAATCTAGTTCACATCGCTATGTGATTAACACCCAAAGAGTACTAAGGTGTGATCATGTTTTGCTTGTGAGATAATTTTAGTCAACGGGTCTGTCACATTCAGATCCGTAAGTATTTTGCGAATTTCTATGTCAACAATGCTCTGCACGGAGCTACTCTAGCTTATTGCTCCCACTTTCAATATGTATCTAGATCGAGACTTAGAGTCATCCAGATCTGTGTCAAAACTTGCATGGACGTAACTTTTTACGACGAACCTTTTTGTCACCTCCATAATTGAGAAATATTTCCTTATTCCACTAAGGATAATTTTGACCGCTGTCCAGTGATCTACTCTTAGATCACTATTGTACTCCCTTGCTTAACACAGTGTAGGGTATACAATAGATCTGGTACACAGCATGGCATACTTTATAGAACCTATGTCTGAGGCATAGGGAATGACTTTCATTCTCTTTCTATCTTCTGCCATGGTCGGGCTTTGAGTCTTACTCAACTTCACACCTTGTAACACAGGCAAGAAACTTTTTCTTTGACTGTTCCATTTTGAACTACTTCAAAATCTTGTCAAGGTATGTACTCATGGAAAAACTTATCAAGCGTCTTGATCTATCTCTATAGATCTTGATACTCAATATGTAAGCAGCTTTACCGAGGTCTTTATTTGAAAAACTCCTTTCAAACACTCCTTTATGCTTTACAGAATAATTCTACATTATTTCCGATCAACAATATGTCATACACATATACTTATCAGAAATGATGTAGTGCTCCCACTCACTTTCTTGTAAATACAGGCTTCATCGCAAGTCTGTATAAAACTATATGCTTTGATCAACTTATCAAAGCGTATATTCCAACTCCGAGATGCTTGCACCAGTCCATAGATGGATCGCTGGAGCTTGCATATTTTGTTAGCACCTTTAGGATTGACAAAACCTTCTGGTTGTATCATATACAACTCTTCTTTAATAAATCTATTAAGAATGCAGTTTTGTTTATCCATTTGCCAGATTTCATAAAATGCGGCAATTGCTAACATGATTCGGACAGACTTAAGCATAGATACGAGTGAGAAACTCTCACGT
>NC_053022.1:99825593-99849167 GCF_003073215.2 Triticum urartu
CCCCCCTCTAGTCAACCATATCGATCCTTTCAATTGGTATCAGAGCCTCGTCTCTTTATTAAGGACTTTACCGTCCAAAGAGTATGGTTGATACTGTAGACGGTGTGGAGGAACACTCCGGTGTGAATCCGATCTCGTCTACGGGAGATGGGGGAACTTCGATCTCTCGTGAGGAGTTCAATGTGGCCTTGGAGACATTGAAAACCTCCATGATGACCGAAGTCGAAAGCATGTTTACTAAATTTCTTGAGGGGCTTAAACTATCCACCGCGCCATTGAAAGTGGGTGATGATGAAGCTATGTACCTAGGGTAAGGGCACGGACCCGTCCAAAGAGCCCTACCCAAGGACATCCCTAGAAGAAATCACCTATCAATCGACTTGAAGGTACCCCACTCGACAGGTTCAAGACACTCGACCAAGAAGCTACCACTCGACCAAGAAGCTACCACTCGACCATGAAGTTAATCACTCGACTGCCAGGAGACCTACAGTCACTCAGTAGGCAAACGGCCAGCTGTTAAGTAGTCCTCATGGTCATTATAGCACTTTATTAGAGGCGTTACCAGTAACGCCCAATCTTAAATGTACCTTAAACCCTGCATTACTGAGGGTAGGAGGGGGCCGGCGAACTCTATATAAGCCACCCCCCTCCCCAGTATGAAGGGTTCGCACCCCTGTAATCCATACACGCATAATCCAGTCGACCGCCTCCGGGCTCCGAGACGTAGGGCTATTACTTCCTCCGAGAAGGGCCTGAACTCGTAAACCTCGCGTGTAACAACTTCCCAATAGCTAGGATCTAGCCTCTCCATACTCACCCCCCTACATCACTGTCAGAGTCAGAACCACGACAGTTGGCGCCCACCGTGGGGCGGGAATCTTAGCACTTAGTTGGAGAAGTTGCGATCTTTTCCGATCCCTTTGATCATGGTTTCTTGCGGAGTTTTGGTGGAGGGCCGCGAGATCCGTCTCGGCGCGCTCACCTTCATCGCCGATGACTCCGCCTGGCTTCAGGAGGCACCACTCGACATCGACGCGCTCCCCGTCCGCGGCGCGACGCACTTCCGAGCATGCATTCGTGGCGTCCTCCTGCGGTAGCCGTCGACCCAGTATTGGTCGACCCCTGCGTCGTCTCCCCGCCCTGTCTCCCACCAGCGCAAGCGCTCCGGTCGGTCGAGACTTCAGCGGTGGGTGAGGCACGCCGTGGCCCGCCAGTCGGCAGCCCCACAAGTTGCGGCAATCGAGCCCGTCGAGTCCCTCTATGGCCTATTCGACCTGTCGACTGGCTCCGTGGAGACCGCATCCGAGTGCGACAGCAGTGACCCAGCGGCTGAGGTTCTGGCGGTCGATGGGACACACAGTCCCCCCGGTTTCCCTCGCGCTGACGGAGCTACGGGCGGAGGCGACCTGTTGCGTCCCCACGATGAGTATCTGCCCGAACCTCTCACGTCATTACAGCGAGAGGAGCTTCGCCGCCAGAACATGGATGCACTCCACACTCCTATTGTCGGAGAAACCCCCGAGGCCCGGGCCTTGGAGGACGTGCGCCTTGCTAACCTGGCCGAGCGCACTCGACTGGAGAATCTCCAGCGAATACTCGACGAGAAAGCGCGTCAGCGGGCTCCCGAGTCCAGTCGACGTCCGCTAGCTCCCGAGTCCAGTCGGCGCCGGCTCTTCTCACCGCCTCAGGTATATCGAACCCCAGTTCAGAATTTGGCCGCTGCAGCCCGTATAGCAGAATCAATTCAGCCATCCCAGTCAGAGGCAGGCAGGGGCTTGTTGCAGATCAGAGCATTGCTCCGGGCGGCAGGAAACCAGAATTCCGCCGTTTCTCAGTCGCGGGATAGGATCCACAGTCGATTCGTTACAGCAGACACAGTCCAGTCGGCCCACAGCCCGAGATCGCCCCCGAGGCGTGAGGGACGTGATGACCGGCATGATCAGTACAGGAGGAATGAGCAGTATGATCATCGATTCGGTCGAGATGATCGACGTCGAGTGCCAACCCCTCCCCCGAGGAGCGGGTCATATGCGCCTCGACGGCAAGATGACAGACGCCCTCACAATGTTGGGCAGAGGATTCCAGTCGACCCTAGAGACCCAGGCTTTGATGCGAGGTCTATCCTCGTTCAAGGTTTGGTCGACAGGAACAGGGCTCATCGAGAGGGCCACAACAGAGATGCGCCTGCCAGCAGCAGCAGAGTACGTGTTTCAGGGCCAGAGTGCTTCAGTCGAGCCATCAGGGCCGCAGTGATTCCTCCCAATTTCAGGCTGGCAACTGGAGTCAGCAAGTTCACCGGCGAGTCCAAGCCTGACACTTGGCTCGAAGATTACCGAGTGGCTGTACAGATTGGCGGTGGCAATGATGAAGTGGCCATGAAGCATTTGCCTCTTAAGTTGGAGGGCTCAGCCAGAGCGTGGTTGAATCAGTTGGCACCTAGCAGCATTTACACCTGGGAGGACCTCTCCCGAGTGTTTGTCACGACCTTTGAAGGAACATGCAAACGACCTGCAGGCCTCACAGAGTTACGGTCTTGCGTGCAGAAGCCGAATGAAACACTGAGGGATTACATTCAGAGGTGGATCACGCTGCACCATACAGTGGAGAACGTGCCAGACCATCAAGCAGTTTGCGCTTTCAAAGAGGGCGTTAAATACAGAGAGTTGAATCTGAAGTTCGGTCGAACTGGAGAGATGTCTCTGAATCGGATGATGGAGATTGCCACCAAGTACGCTAATGGTGAAGACGAAGACCGACTCCGAAGCGGCAAGCTCAAAGCAGTCGCCCAAGAAACTGGAGGAAACTCCACTCGGAAACAGAAGCGGAAGGCCGAGCCAGCTGCTCCCGGGGAGGCCCTGGCCGTTGCCCAGGGAAACTTCAAAGGGAAACCCAAGGGCACCTGGAAGCCCAAGAAGGTCAAAGATCAAGACGGGAATGATGTTTTGGACTTACCGTGTCACATCCACACCAAGAAAGACGAAGAGGGTAATTTTATTTACCCAAAGCATACCACTCGACAGTGCCGGCTCCTGATCCAGCAGTTCCAGGGCAAGCAGCCCAAAGATAAGGAAAAAGAGCCAGATAGGATTGAAGACAAAGAAGACAGTGACGATGGATACCCCCAGATCAATTCCACCCTGATGATTTTTGCTGATGTTGAGAGCAAGAGTCGACTGAAAGTCATTAACCGTGAGGTGAACATGGTTGCCCCGGCAACACCCAATTACCTGAAGTGGTCGCAGACTGCCATCACATTCGACCAGTTGGATCACCCGACGCACATTGCCACCCCTGGGAGGCAAGCTTTGGTGGTCGACCCAGTTGTCGAAGGCACTCGACTGACCAAAGTATTGATGGACGGCGGCAATGGCCTGAACATACTATACTCTGAGACTTCGAAAGGGATGGGCATTCCGATGTCCAGACTTAGTACCAGCAACATGAGCTTCCATGGAGTCATTCCTGGGAAGAAAGCCGAGTCGCTCGGCCAGATTGCTCTTGATGTAGTTTTCGGTGATTCAAAGAATTACCGCAAGGAAAGGTTGACATTCGAAGTTGTGGACTTCCAGAGTGCCTATCATGCCATTTTGGGTAGGCAAGCTTACGCACGCTTCATGGCTCGACCATGTTACGTGTATCTCAAACTGAAGATGCCTGGCCCCAAAGGTGTGATCACTGTTACTGGCAGCCGAAAGAAAGCAGAAGAATGCTTTCAGAAAGGCTCAAAGATCGCTGACGCTCAGATGGCAGTAGTCGAGCTGAAAGAGTACCAAAAGACTGCCGATCCGAGTGAATTGCTGCGAGCCAAGAAGCCCGCCTCAGAATCAGCTTTTCAGTTGGCTGGCGAAACAAAGACAGTCCACATTCACCCGACCGACCCCGACGCTGCTCCGACTCACATCTCGACGACGCTCGACTCCAAATAGGAAGAAGCTCTCATCCAGCTCCTCCGTGAGAACTGGGATATCTTCGCATGGAAACCCTCTGACATGCCTGGAGTTCCCAGAGAGCTGGCTGAGCACTGTCTACGAGTCGACCCAAAATTCAAGCCTGTGAAGGAACAGCTTCGACGGTCCGCCGTCCAGAAGAAGCAAGCCATTGGCGAGGAAGTGGCTCGGCTCTTAGTAGCAGAGTTCATCCGAGAGATTTACCACTCCGAGTGGCTCGCCAATGTCGTCATGGTCCCCAAAAAGGACAAGTCGCTCCGCATGTGCATTGACTTCAAGCATATCAATCGGGCTTGCCCAAAAGATCATTTTCCCCTCCCTCGCATCTACCAAATAGTCGACTCGACTGCGGGGTGCGAGAGACTGTCTTTCCTAGACGCCTATTCCGGGTACCATCAGATCCGTCTGTATGGGCCCGACGAGATCAAAACAGCTTTCATCACTCCATTCGGGTGCTTCTGTTATGTCACCATGCCGTTCGGCCTCAAGAATGCCAGAGCCACGTTGATGAGAATGATTTAGAAGTGTTTACTCACTCAAATCAGTCGGAATGTGGAGGCATACATGGACGATATCGTGGTCAAGTCCCGAAAAGGTTCCGACCTGCGGGCTAACCTTGCTGAAACCTTTGCCAATCTCAGGAGGTATGATATCAAGCTCAATCCATCAAAGTGCACATTCGGAGTTCCAGGTGGAAAGTTACTCGGTTTTCTCGTTTCCGAACAAGGGATCGATGCCAATCCTGAGAAAATTGGCACCATACTCCGGATGAAGCGTCCTGTACGCGTGCACGATGTCCAAAAGCTTATAGGCTGCTTGGCCGCTTTAAGTCGATTCATTTCTCGTCTCGGTGAAAAGGCGTTGCCTCTTTACCGACTGATGAAGAAGTCTGACAAATTCGAGTGGACTCCAGAAGCTAATGCAGCGTTTGCAGATCTCAAAGCTCTGCTCTCCACCCAGCCGGTGCTTGCTGCCCCAATCAGCAAAGAACCTTTGCTGCTTTACATTGCAGCCTCAGGACAAGTTGTCAGCACAGTACTTACGGTCGAGCGGGAAGAGGAACGAAAGGCCTTCAGAGTTCAGCGCCCAGTCTATTACGTGTCTGAAGTTTTGACCCCTTCAAAACAAAGATACCCCCATTACCAGAAGCTTGTATATGGGATTTACATGACCACAAAGAAGGTTGCACATTACTTCTCTGACCACTCCATTACAGTCGTCAGCGACGCCCCACTATCAGAGATTCTGCACAACAGAGATGCAACTGGTCGAGTGGCCAAGTGGGCGATTGAACTCCTTCCCTTAGATATCAAGTTCGAGGCAAAGAAGGCTATCAAGTCCCAAGCAATCGCGGATTTCATCGCCGAGTGGATTGAACAGCAACTTCCAACTCAAGTTCACTCGGAGCACTGGACCATGTTCTTCGATGGATCTAAGATGCTTAATGGTTCCGGCACGGGAGTAGTCTTAGTCTCCCCCCGAGGAGATAAGCTCAGATATGTTCTCCAGATTCACTTCGATTCCTCCAATAATGAAGCAGAGTATGAAGCACTTTTGTATGGGTTGCGTATGGCCATTTCACTCGGCGTCCGTCGCCTCATGGTCTATGGCGATTCGGATTTAGTGGTTAATCAAGTGATGAAGGAGTGGGATGTCAGAAGTCCGGCTATGACCGGTTACTACAACGCAGTAAGAAAGCTAGAAAAGAAATTTGAGGGGTTGGAGCTTCATCACATTCCCCGACTGAAAAATCAGGCAGCTGATGATCTGGCAAAGATAGGCTCCAAGAGGGAAGCCATTCCCAGCAACGTGTTCCTGGAACACATCCACTCGCCGTCAGTCCAAGAAGATCCCTTCACAGAAGAAACCCCGCAGCCGAAAAGTGCCACAGATCCGACTGGAGTCGAAGTTCCTGCCATGGTCGACCTAATCATGGAAGTCTTGGCGATCACTCCTGACTGGACGGTACCGTACATCGCGTATATCCTAAGAAAAGAACTCCCGGAGGACGAAGAAGAGGCTTGACAGATCGTCCATCGATCCAAGGCCTTCACAATCATCAAAGGACAGTTGTACAGAGAAAGTGCGACTGGAATCGGTCAGAAGTGCATAACACCGGAAGAAGGTCAGATGATCCTTGATGAGATCCACTCGGGGACCTGTGGTCACCATGCGTCCTCTCGGACCATCGTGGCGAAAGCATAACGAGCGGGATTTTACTGGCCAAGAGCAAATGAGATGGCAAAGGAGATAGTCGACAAGTGTGAGGGGTGTCAGTTCTACTCCAACATGTCATGCAAGCCCGCATCAGCCCTAAAGACCATTCCACTCGTCTGGCCCTTCGCTGTCTGGGGACTGGACATGGTCGGTCCTCTGAGAACAGGCAGGAGCGGTTTCACCCATGTGCTTGTGGCAGTCGACAAGTTTACCAAATGGATTGAAGCTAAACCCATCAAGAACCTCGATGCTCGCACTGCTATTAGTTTCGTCAGAGGACTAACATTCAGATATGGAGTCCCTCACAGCATCATCACTGACAATGGGTCAAACTTCGATTCAGACCAGTTCAGAGCCTTTTGCGCCTCTCAAGGCACTCGAGTCGACTATGCATCAGTCGCCCATCCCCAGTCGAATGGACAAGATAAAAGAGCAAATGGTCTGATCCTCAAAGGACTAAAACCTCGACTAATGCGTGATCTCAAGCACGCGGCAGGTGCCTGGGTCGACGAGCTTCCGTCAGTTCTGTGGGGATTAAGGACCACCCCTAACCGGTCGACTGGAAGAACCCCATTCTTTCTTGTTTATGGAGCCGAAGCCGTTCTGCCAAGTGATCTCCTTCACAACGCTCCCCGAGTCAAGCTTTACACCGAAGATGAAGCAGAACAGGCTCGGCAAGAGGCAGTAGACCTCCTGGAAGAAGAAAGAGAGATGGCCATGATCAGATCGACCATTTGTCAGCAAGACTTGCGTCGATTCCATGCCTGGCATGTGAAGAGTCGAGCCTTCCAAGAAGGAGATTTGGTCCTCTGAGTGGATCAACAGAAACCACACAAGCTTGCTCCTACTTGGGAAGGCCCCTTCATCATCACCAGAGTCCTCCACAACGGAGCGTATCACCTCTACAATGTTGATCGCCAGATCGACGAGCCGCGAGCTTGGAACGCGGAGCTGCTCCGCCACTTTTACACTTAAGTTCATTCATATAAAGATGTAATAAGAGAAACTTCCGCAGTTTATTTTTATCAAAGTCAAGAGTGTTCCAATGATTGCTGTCACTTTTGTTTACATACGAAAACCCCCAGTGGGTGACTTAGCCGCGAATCCGTTTCGCCTAAGTTCAAAAAAAATCCTACCGAGTGGAGAGCAAACCTCCCACTCGGAGGCTTAGCTGCAGTCCAGCACTCGCCTAAGTTCTCCTACGAAGAGACTTAGCTGCAGTCAGCACTCGCCTAAGTTTAAAAAATCCTACCGAGTGGAGAGCAAACCTCCCACTCGGGGGCTTAGCTGCAGTCCAGCACTCGCCTAAGTTCTCCTACGAAGAGACTTAGCTGCAGTCAGCACTCGCCTAAGTTTGAAAATTCCTACCGAGTGGAGAGCAAACCTCCCACTCGGGGGCTTAGCTGCAGTCCAGCACTCGCCTAAGTTCTCCTACGAAGAGACTTAGCTGCAGTCAGCACTCGCCTAAGTTTGAAAAATCCCACTGAGTGGAGAGCAAACCTCCCACTCGGGGGCTTAGCTGCAGTCCAGCACTCGCCTAAGTTCTCCTACGAAGAGACTTAGCTGCAGTCAGCACTCGCCTGAGTTTGAAAAATCTCACCGAGTGGAGAGCAAACCTCCCACTCGGGGGCTTAGCTGCAGTCCAGCACTCGCCTAAGTTCTCCTACGAAGAGACTTAGCTGCAGTCAGCACTCGCCTGAGTTTGAAAAATCCCACCGAGTGGAGAGCAAACCTCCCACTCGGGGGCTTAGCCGCAGTCCAGCACTCGCCTAAGTTCTCCTACGAAGAGACTTAGTTGTAGTCAGCACTCGCCTAAGTTTGAAAAATCCCACCGAGTGGAGAGCAAACCTCCCACTCGGGGGCTTAGCTGCAGTCCAGCACTCGCCTAAGTTCTCCTACGAAGAGACTTAGCTGCAGTCAGCACTCGCCTAAGTTTGAAAAATCCTACCGAGTGGAGAGCAAACCTCCCACTCAGGGGGCTTAGCTGCAGTCCAGCACTCGCCTAAGTTCTCCTACGAAGAGACTTAGCTGCAGTCAGCACTCGCCTAAGTTTGAAATCCTACCGAGCAAGAGCAAACCTCCTGCTCGGAGGCTTAGCTGCAGCCCAGCGCTCGCCTAAGTATGAAACACATCTCATTTCCCAAGGACGACGAGGGGCAGGTCGACTGCCACCTTCTCCTGGAGAGCTTCGCCACCAATACAATGTGCGCTCCGTCCCACCCCACAGCAACAGGGTGTGGGTCGACCGCCGCCTCCTCCTGGAGAGCTTCGCCACAAATACAATGTGCGCTCCGTCCCACCCCACAGCAACAGGGTGTGAGTCGACCGCCACCTCCTCCTGGAGAGCTTCGCCACAAATACAATGTGCGCTCCATCCCACTCTGCAGTAACAGGGTGTAGATCGACTACTACCTTCTCCTTCGGAGCTGCACCACAGACACAAAGTTATTTCGAGTAAAGACCAAATTCCACTCGACGGGTCATCCACAAAGAGATTCAATGACAAATCAAGTTCAAATAAAGCCTAAAAGGTCCCAGAGACCTCAGATCAAAGTACTCGAGCCCCCAGCTCGGCAGAGTTTAACTATTACACTTCCACTCGGCATTCCGAGGCAAATTTAAGGCAGAGTTTAATGGATTACAAAATACAATCGGCATTCCGAGGCAAGTTTTTTCATTCCTCAGGAGGAGGAGGACTGGCAGGGGCGACAAACTCATCCAAGTCGATCGCATCCGCGATACGGGTAGCAGCAGCAATAAATGTCTCCATGAAGTCCTGGAAGTTGTACTTCCTCGTGTTGGCGACTTGGATGGCGGCCAGCTTCTCCTCCCGCACCTCCTTGCAATGGACGCGGACTAGAGATAGAGCCACGTCAGCGCCACACCGAGCTGAAGACTTCTTCCACTCCTGCACTCGGTCAGGGATTCCATTGAGTCGAGTCATCAAAGACTCGAGATCATTCTGGAGCGTAGACTCTGGCCAAAGCGTCGGGTCGATCCACGTCATGGCAACCTTCAGTCGAGCCAAGTAATCCACGATGCCGTCAACACGGGATTCCAGTCGGAGCAGGTTCATGGCAGCTTCATCTTTCACCAGAGAGTTGATTGGATCCAAACCTGTTTCGATCCGCCCAGTCTCCTCTTCAAAGTTCTGGCAAAGTTCTGCATAGACGACCCAAGGATAAGTCAAATTTCGTAAAACTGAGTCGACACAAAAAAAAACCAGTCGGAACTGAGTGTGCACCTTCGAGCTTGATGTACAACTTCTTGGCAAGGCTCCTCAAGTAGCTCTTCAGGTCGTCCCTCCTGCGAGCGATGCCTTCCATCTTCTCGTTCAAGGTGAGGTTCTCCTTCTTCCAACGCGAACACTCCCTATTGGCTTCATTCAGAGCGGTCTTCAGCATGGTATTCTCTCCTTCTAATTGGTCGACCGAAGCCAGCTTCTGTGCGGCCAGAGCAGTCTTGTCATCAGCCTCCTTACGGGCAGCAGCCAAGTCCTGATCCTTCTTCGCCAGAGCTTCTTTCAGTTTTTCTGCAAAAAAATGATGATTGAGTCAGAGGAAGCGAAAAGATACTCAAGCCTAAAAACTAACCAGTCGACAAAGGCGTCTTACCCGCGGCGCCGTCTCTGACCTTCTGCAGCTCTATCCTGGCCAGCTCCAGATCAAGGTTCATTTGAATTTGCTGCTTCTCCAAGTCAGCCAAGCGGGTTCCAAGATCACAAGATCTCTGAAGTCAAAGAGGAGGAGTTACAATTTCAGTAAAAAAAAGAGGCAACAAAGGCAATAAATACTAAGACTACGGTCGACTGCCAGCAGTCCACCATAGTCTCGGGGACTACACCCAGTGGGTGCACTTAGCGTGCCCCCACCGGTTCCTATCCCACCCGACCGACCCCTGAAGTCGAGTCCAAGACAAGTTGCTTCCGAGCAGCTAAGAGACAATAATGGAGTTTCTAAGACTACAGCCGAAGCGAAACATTCGATAGTAGCCTCAGGGACTACACCCAGTGGGTGCACTCAGCGTGCCCCACAGTAAAAAAGAAAGAAAGAGAGAAAGACGTCGATTGCCCGCAGTCGACGGGATACCGTTCCATTCGACATGACCTGATCAGACAGAGCGAAGAAACTCAACTACAACGACTCAATTTAAAGACTACAGTCGACTGCCAGCAGTCCACCGTAGTCTCAGGGACTACACCCAGTGGGTGCACTTAGCATGCCCCCACTCGTCCAAGAATTGGCAAACACACCCAGTGGGTGTACAAACTTAAAGATCTTCAGAAAAGAGATTCTTCAAAGGACATATCGAAACAGACCAAGTGTTGAAGTCGACTGACCTGGACATTGCTCTGAAGAGCCGAGCTTGCGTCATAAGCCGCCTGGCAAGCCTCCCGAGCCACTTTCACCTGTTCCATCATGATTCCAGCCTGGCATACAGCCTCCTTCGCAGCAGCCGCTTGGTCCTCAGGGACAGGGTACGCAGCAAAAAGCGAAGACGGATCCGCAGTCGACGCTGAAGGCCGCACACTCGTCAGAGGAACAGCGAAAGTCACGGAAGCCCGAGTGGGTTCGCCATCGTCCCGAACTACGGCCTCAGGCGCCGGAGTGTATTGCGGAGTCTTGCCAGCCAACGCCTTCTTCTTCCTCTTCACCCTCAGTGGTTCGTTGTCATCGTCGTCCGGGAGGTCAATAACATGAGGAGGAGCTGCAAGGAAAACACTCAATCGACCAGAGTCGCAATAAAGTTTCAGTCGACTGGAAAGCAGGATGTCAGTGATCGTACCAGGGTTGGAGGTGACAGCGTCCTCCATCTCTTGGTCGTCGTTCCTGGAGGAGACCTCAGAAGTTGCACCACTGCAAATCTCGAAAGTTAGTCAGTTGGCCCAGTGAATCGACCAAGGATCCGTCCATAGTCGACAAAGGAAAGAAAGTGTTATTGTTACCCGGAAATGGTGGGAACAGCTATCCTCATCTTGGGCAAGGCCTTGGGCGGCTTGGATGGCATCGCTCGTGGGTGCTTGGGAGCCTTCCCGGTCGGCGGAGGAGAAGAAGTCCGAGGGCGTTTCGACGACTGCCCAACAGGAGCAGTCGCCTTGCCACGTTCCTGCGCTGGATCGTGGGTGAGCTTGTATCGCCCCTCCGGGCAGGAGGGTTCAGCCTCCTCCTCCTCTTCGCTGGAGAAGATGTCGTCGCCTTCCTCTCCCTCACCGTCGGACTCCCACTCGACCTGGTCGTCCCCGCTCTCGCCTCCGCTCCCCTCACCTTCCTCAGTCGACCCTTGTGCCCCATTGGGCGTCGAGTACATCTCAGTGGTCGCCTGGAAGACAACAGACAGGACGAAAGTCAATCGACTTACCCAAAGAAGACCAATACAGAAGGCCAGATATCCGACACAAAGACATACCTGATCCACTTCATATGAGTTGTCGAGTGGAATTACCCTTCTGGCTCCTCGGGGGTTGTCTTTATTCCCCGTGATGCTTGACAGCCACCCCTCCAGCATCTCGTCGGTGACCTCCTCCGGGTGGTCCGAGTGGTGTCGTCTAGGCCAGAATATAGCCACATCGGGTGGTCTCGCGCCTGGAGCGGTTGGATGCGCCTCTGGAGAAAGACCTCTAACAGGTCCATCCCAGTCACCCCCTCACGGACAAGCTCAACCACTCGACCCGCCAATACCTTGACTTGGGCCCTTTCCTCCGGCGTGACTTTCAGAGAGACAGGCTTCTCGGCTCGGTCGAGGGAAAAAGGAGGAAGACCAGTCGACTGTCCGGGGTCGCCTGATCCTGGCAGTAGAACCAGGTCGACTGCCAGCCGCGGACCGACTCCGGGAAGGTGATAGAGGGGAAACAGCTCTTCCCCCTCGTCTGGATCGCCAGGCCCCCGCACAGCTGGATCACTTGCGTCTTCTCATCACTCGACTTGGCCTTTTTAACCGACTGAGAGCGACAAGTAAAAATATGCTTGAAAAGCCCCCAATGCGGACGGCAACCCAGGAAGGCCTCGCACATGGAAATGAATGCGGCAAGATAGACTATGGAGTTGGGGGTAAAGTGATGGAGCTGCGCTCCGAAGAAATTCAAGAAGCTCCGGAAGAATGGGTGGGGAGGCAGAGAAAACCCTCGGTCGATGTGGGTGGCGAGGAGCACGCACTCACCGTCGCGGGGTTGAGGTTCGATCTCCCCCCCGGGAGACGCGCAGCCTCGTGGGGAATAGCTCCTCCCTCGACCATGTCATCGAGATCCTCCTGCCGGAGCACCGA
Organism: Triticum urartu; assembly: GCF_003073215.2. Lineage (NCBI taxonomy): Eukaryota > Viridiplantae > Streptophyta > Magnoliopsida > Poales > Poaceae > Triticum > Triticum urartu. Next base: position 99,838,022 of record NC_053022.1, read on the forward strand.
CAACATCCAGTCGCCCTGAATCCAACCCTTGGGCAGGGCGGTCCGGGAGGAAGATCCGCCTCGTGCAGACCTCTTTCCTTTCCCCGCCGCCGCCACCTTCTTCGCGCGCTCCAAAGCAGTGGTCTTGCCCTTCACCATCGTCGCCGGCGAGGTCTCACACGGGCTAACGGCGCTAGGGTACGGCCGAAGGTCACGGGAGGGCTGGCGAAGGGAGAGAGGAAGAAGGAAGAAGAAGAGAAGCGCACGGCTTGGAAACCCCGAGCCGGCAACTTATAAGGGCCGCTCCCGAGTGGCTGACTGGTAGGCCCAGGCAGTCCAGTCAAATCCCGCAGCAGACGCGCGCGCAGTACGTGGCGAAAAAGGCGACGCGAGGATCGAGGAGTTTCCGCTTTATCACTTCCGATTACTGCGGCTGCTTCCGTCCCGCGCGCTTCCCAAAATCCGAATCCCGTGAGATCCGCGGGCCGTAGAACCACTTGCCAAAAACAGAGTATCCCGCTCGCACCAACACTCGGCATGTCGCAAGCAAAGATATTCACTTGACGAAAGGCCTAGAATGGATCAAGGCAACTGAAAGAGGTTGATGACGTCATCCGTGACAACTGACCCTAAACAAGGCACTCATACAGCCCTAAAGAACCAGTCGGAAAGGATCCCCAACTCTTTCCCCACTCTAACCTCGATCCATTCGGGGGCTAATGATGAAGCTATGTACCTAGGGTAAGGGCATGGACCCGTCCAAAGAGCCCTACCCAAGGACATCCCTAGAAGAAATCACCTATCAATCGACTTGAAGGTACCCCACTCGACAGGTTCAAGACACTCGACCAAGAAGCTACCACTCGACCAAGAAGCTACCACTCGACCATGAAGTTAATCACTCGACTGCCAGGAGACCTACAGTCACTCAGTAGGCAAACGGTCAGCTGTTAAGTAGTCCTCATGGTCATTATAGCACTTTATTAGAGGCGTTACCAGTAACGCCCAATCTTAAATGTACCTTAAACCCTGCATTACTGAGGGCAGGAGGGGGCCAGCGAACTCTATATAAGCCACCCCCTCCCTAGTATGAAGGGTTCACACCCCTGTAATCCATACACGCATAATCCAGTCGACCGCCTCCGGGCTCCGAGACGTAGGGCTATTACTTCCTCCGAGAAGGGCCTGAACTCGTAAACCTCGCGTGTAACAACTTCCCAATAGCTAGGATCTAGCCTCTCCATACTCACCCCCCTACATCACTATCAGAGTCAGAACCACGACAGGTGATCCTGCCAACAAGGTGACGGATGCTATCCCCGACAAGGGGGAAGCTAGTAGTGAAAAGGCTCCTTATTCTAGTGGCAAGAATGGCACCGGCATCTTTGCCCATGTGGAACCACCACTTGTTTATGGTGGACCGGTTCCTTCCACTCATTTGAATCATGCCGGTCCTCCCCCTAAGATTGTGAAAAATGAGGATTTTGATTCTTGGGTTTACCGCTTTAAACGTCATTTAAATCATGTGAACACTAACCTTTGGAGAATCATTGAAGAAGGTTTCTATCCACATGATCCAAGCAACTTCACTACTCGAGAAGCCGCGGACAATCAATTCAATGAGAATGCTCTCTTCATCATTCAAGATGCTATTCCACCCGAAGACCTACCTCATCTTCGTCCTTTCACCTTGGCCAAAGATGCATGGCATTGTGTCATGTCTCTCTACCGGGGAAGCGCAAGCATTCAATGCTCCAGCTATGAAGTGGTACAAGATGAGGCCGATGAGTTTGCAATGAAGGAAGATGAAGAACCTCGTGAGCTCTATCGGAGAGTAACCAAACTCGCGGTCTCACTACGAGATCACGGGAGCAAGGACACAGATGACAATGGGATCAAGCGCAAATTCCTCAAGGCAATGATGCCCTATCACAAGGCCATGTCCTCCGTCATTCGTCAAAGACCGGACTTCCACACTTTGACCTCAAGCGAAGTGTTGGATGAGTTTGTGGCCATGAACATTTTGGATAAGACCGCCGACAATGCGGTGCTCCGTTCTCAACGGGCAAAGAAGCCTAACCTTGCATTGAAGGCCAAGCTCATAGTGGAAGACGAAGAAGAGGAAGAAGAGGAGAGCAACCCCGAAGATACGAAGTATGCATATCATGAACACATGGCACTTGCTTCAAGGCAATTTTGGAGCAAGAAAAACTGAAGACCAAACTTTAGCAAAAACAACTCGAGTGGTTCAAGGGGCAAGAAACGTGTAAGGACTTGCTACAATTGCGGCAACGTGAGTCATTTTGTTGTGGAATGCCCGTATGAGAAGAGGGAAGACAATGGTGGCAAACTCATCCGAAAGGACAAGGCCAAGTCGTTCCCCAACAAGAACAACTTCACCAAGAAGACTCATCCCAAGACCTTGGTTGTGCAAGAAGAGTACAATGAGGACGATGACGATGATGAAGATGATGAGTCGGTAGCCATGGCCTCCGTTGCCATTGCAACAACGTCACGGGTGTCTCTCTTCGACTCACCCAACGAGAGCATCACCGCCAAGTGCCTCATGGCTAAAGCCACCAACAAGGTAACCTCCAACATCAAAACTACCATCATTAATCATCCTTCCCAAATGGATAGCATTAATGAATTTGAGGGAGCTAATGTGGAGGCTAACAAGTTTGAGGCCTTTATGGGCAAACTCAAGGGAAAATCCAAGAAGCACTTTATTGCTCTCTTGGAACAACTTGGTGAGGCCAATGACATGATCGAGGCTCACGAATACACCATCTCTAAGATGGAAGGACATAGTCGTGACTATGCCGATGAGATTTCGGATCTCTCCAATGCTCTTGAGGAAGAGTGTGGTCTTCGTTTGGCTCTTGAGGAGTCACACAACATAGATCATGCTAAGTTAGAGAAAGATTATGATTATGCCCTCGTTGTTTCTCGTGTGCTAAATTCCGAGAAGGCCAAACTCGGGGTTGATCTTGCTAGACTCAAAGAGGAGTTTGATATACTTGACAAGGCCCACAAGGCCTTGAAGGGTATTCACGCTAGTCTCAAGGAGTCTCATGATCAACTCCAAGTGAAGCTAACTAAGGAGAAAGCAACTTTTCCTCATATGGTTTTAATTGATAATGCAAATGCTACTAACCCGTGTTGTGAGCATATACATCTTGTTGAGGAAAATGCTAAGTCGAAGGAGCAACTTGAGAGAGGTCTTGCGACTTGCATACAAGGCAAGAAGAACCTCAACGATCTCTTGACCAACCAAAAGGGAGGTGTGGCCAAGGAAGGGGTTGGGTACGTCCCCGACTCCAAGAACAAGAAGAAGAATGACAAGACCAAACGGCCTCCTCCTCTCATGCAAACCTTTGTGAGGGAGGGAGAGAGTGCCCCCGAGGAGAAGAAGAATAATAATGTCAAGAAGGGCAATGTCACCCCTCCCAACAAAGCCGGCGATTTTAATCCTTCTTATGTGTTATGTCGTGCTAGTGATGGGCATGTTTATGCCAAATTTGTTGGTTCTCTTCATGAATACATTGAATGGTCTATTTGGGTTCCTAAGACCCTTGTTACTAACATCAAAGGACCCATTACAAAATGGGTACCTAAAACCAAGCATTGATCTCTTGTAGGTGTTTGCTTCCGGTGGTGGATCATGGTTGCTTGATAGCGGAGCTACAAATCATATGACCGGAAGCAAGGACTTGGTGGTGGACGTGCACAAGGTTCCATCTGTGCCCACCAATGTCGAGTGGGGTGACGCCTCATCTTCTAAGGTATTGGGACTTGGCAAGGTGGTCATCTCTCATGATCTCACGATCGAGAAGGTCATGCTTGTTGAGTCCCTTGCATACAATTTACTTTCCGTTCGTCAAATTGCAATCATGGGCTTTGCCACTTTCTTTGATATCGATACCGTGGCCCTCTTGTGGAGCAAGACTCTTAAAGTAGCCTTTGTTGGGCATGTCGAGAACGGTCTATATATGATTAACTTTTCGGAGCGACCCACTAAGACCGCGACATGCCTAATGGCTAAAGTTGATGTGGGATGGCTTTGGCATCGCCGTTTAGCCCATGTTAATATGAGATCTTTGCAAAGTCTCCTCAAGGGGGACCATGTCCATGGACTAACGAATGTTAGTTTTGCTAAAGATCGTGCTTGCAGTGCCTGTATCGAAGGAAAGCTACATGAGAAGGCTCACCCTCCCACGACTATCATTTATTCAAAGAGGCCTTTGGAGCTCCTTCACATGGATCTCTTTGGGCCTCCATCCTTCGATAGTCTTGGAGGTAGGAAGTATTGCTTGGTGATTGTGGATGACTACTCAAGGTACACGTGGGTGTATTTCTTCAAGAGGAAGAGCGAGACCCAACAAACCGTCATTGACTTTGCAAATGAAGCACAACGTCAACACAATGCAAAGATCTTGACAATAAGAAGTGACAACGGCACCGAGTTCAAGAACTACACCTTGGATGAATTTCTTAGTGATGAGGGAATAAAGCATCAATATTCCGCACCATACACCCCTCAACAAAACGGTGTTGCGGAAAGGAAGAACCGGACGTTGATGGATGCGGCAAGGACCATGATGGCAGAGTTCAAGTCTCCGTACAACTTTTGGGCCGAAGCCATCAACACCGCGTGTCATGCATCCAATCGGCTCTACCCCCGCAAGGGCTTGAACAAGACTCCATATGAGATACTCACCGGTAACAAGCCCAACCTCAAGTACTTCCGGGTGTTCGGGTGTAAGTGTTTCATTCTCAAGAAAGGTTTTCGGTTGTCTAAATTTGAGGCTAGAGCTCATGAGGGCATATTTGTTGGTTATGCTACAAACTCTCATGCTTACCGTGTCCTCAATAAATCCACGGGACTTATTGAGGAGACGTGTAACGTGGAGTTTGATGAGAATAACGGCTCCCAAGTGGAGCAAAGTGGCACTTGTGATGTAGGTGATGAAATTCCTCCTCAAGCCATAAGAAGAATGGGTGTTGGTTTTATCCTACCCATTGAGGAACCCCTCGTGGCCGAAGGAGAAGGACAATGCTCCAATCAAGTGGAGCCATCACCAACCCAAGGCCCACACGCTTCCGAAGAACAAAGTGAAGGCCCTCAAACTCATGAACAAGACCAAGGGCAAGATCATACTCAAGATGGTGTTGACACACCAAGTGATGCCCAAGGTCAAGTTCTCTCCCCCGAGCAAGTTCAAGATCAAGAACAAGTTCATGACGGCGCTCAAGATGATCAAGTAACCGCTCCTCAACTCACCACCGAGGAGGAATTAGAGTGTCGTGCCGCCAAGATTGCATCCAAGCTCTCCACCAAGGATCATCTCATGACGAATGTGCTTGGAAGCTTAAGAAAGGGGGTAAGCACTCGTAGACAATTAGCAAATTATTGTGAGCATCACGCGTTTGTCTCTTGTGTGGAACCCCACAAGGTCTATGAGGCGCTAGAAGATCCGGATTGGCTCAATGCCATGCACGACGAACTCAACAACTTCGAGCGCAACAAAGTGTGGAGATTGGTGCCAAGGCCAACGGGGAACCACAATATCACTGGAACCAAGTGGATATTCAAGAACAAGCAAGATGCCCATGGGATTATCATTCACAACAAGGCTCGTTTGGTAGCACAAGGCTACTCCCAAGTCGAGGGTATCGACTACGGTGAAACCTTTGCTCCCGTTGCTCGTCTTGAATCCATTCGCTTGTTAATTGCATATGCTTCTCATCATAATTTTAAGTTACAACAAATGGATGTGAAGAGTGATTTTCTTAATGGTCCCATTAATGAATTGGTTTACATCAAGCAACTCCCCGGGTTCGAGGATCCCTACTTTCCCGATCATGTGTATCAACTCGATAAGGCGCTCTATGGCCTTAAACAAGGCCCATGTGCGTGGTATGACCACCTTACCGAGTTGTTACAAGACCGTGGTTTTGAAGTTGGGCTAATCAACCCCACTCTTTTTACTAAGAAGGTCAAAGGGGAGTTGTTTGTGTGCCAATTATATGTTGATGATATTATCTTTGGTTCTCCTAACAAAGCTTTCAATGAGGAATTTGCCGCTCTCATGACCTCAAAGTTCGAGATGTCCTCCATGGGAGAGTTGAAGTTCTTTCTAGGGTTCGAAGTGAAGCAAAGAAGAGAAGGAACTTTCATCAATCAATCCAAATACACTCAAGACACGCTCAAGAGATTCAAGCTAAGTGACGTCAAGCCGGCTTCCACTCAAGTGCCCACCAAGTGCCAACTTGACTTAGATCCCAATGGTAAAGTGGTGGATCAAAAGGTATATTGTTCCATGATTGGATCCTTGCTTTACCTTTGTGCATCTAGACCGGACATCATGTTGAGTGTGGGAATTTGTGCATGGTTTCAAGCCGCACCTACGGAAAGTCACTATGTGGCGGTCAAACGTATCTTTCGATATTTGGCTCATACCCCAAACTTTGGCCTATGGTACCCCAGAGGATCAAACTTCAAGCTTGTAGGGTACTCGGATTCCGATTGGGCGGGAGACAAAGTGGATAGGAAGTCCACTTCCGGAGGGTGCCAATTCCTTGGTTGCTCTTTGGTAAGTTGGTCTTCCGAAAAGCAAAGTTGTGTGTCTCTCTCGTCCACTGAGGCGGAGTATGTTGCCGCCGGTAGTTGTTGTGCTCAACTCCTATGGATGAGGCAAACTTTAAAGGATTACAGTGTCACTTGTGACAAAGTGCCTCTTTGGTGCGACAATGAAAGTGCCATCAAGATCTCTCTCAATCCGGTGCAACATTTCAAGACGAAGCATATTGAGATCCGGTATCACTTCATCCGGGATCACATTAGACGAGGAGAGATCGAGCTCAACTATGTCAACACTCATGACAACCTTGCAGATATTTTCACGAAGCCCTTGGATGAAGCAAGATTTCGCGAGTTAAGGCATGAGCTAAATATCATTGATTCGAGCAATGTGGCTTGAACCCTTGCACACCCTACCACGCTCAACTTGTTGTCTAGTTTAGGTGTAGCATGGACATAGGGGGAGTGTTGTTCTCTCAATGAACTCTCCCTCCCCCCATTATGCATAAATTGATTGTGTCTTTCACATTAGCCATATTTGATGGTACTTGTGCTTCAAAGACGAGTTTTGGTCATGGACCCAAGGATAATTCTTCGCGGTGCCATACCAATTGACTCAAACATAGGTGGCCTCGGCCACCGTCCTCTCTTCGGGGAGTTGGAGTTAGCCTTGCTGCTCTCGTGTTGTTTTCTCTCTTTCTCTCTTTGCTCTTTGTGTTAGGTTCTCCTAGGGTGTTGTTTCTCTCCTGTTTTTGTGCCCCTTCTTCCTCCCTTCGGATTGCACTCATTTGATCTTGGCTTGGGCTTAGGTGGTCAGGAGGTACAACCGGCACCACGAGCGGTTCTACCGCTGGTACCGGGTTGTGCTGTCCCAAGGGTTTCCGTTCGGTGCCTGGGCGGTTCCACCGCACAATCCCATGGTAACCCACGTCCGGTTCTACCGGTTGCTGCCGTGCGGTACTACCGCTGCCTTCCAGGCACCGGAAGTACCGCCTCCATCCACCGGTCTGTACCAGACGAGCGGTACAACCGCTCCCCTAAGCGGTTCTACCGGGGCGTGCGTACGGGCCTATATATACTCGACGGGGCTGAAGGGCTGTCTTTTTCCCATCGTCCTCGTTCCTCTTTTTTCTTGCCCTAGCAGCCGGCCATCTCTACCCCTGCGTTGGCTCTCCGTGGATTCTCTCCGTGGAGGCCTTCCGATCTCTTCCCATGGATGGTGGTAATGCCTCGTGTTCTTTGCCTCTAGATGTTTGTTTAGGGTTATTCCTTGCCTAGGGCTTTACCCATCTTTCCGCGTTTAGTGTTCGTTCTATGGCTTAGAAGAGTTCTTTGTTAGCCTCCTGTCTTGTTTGCAGCACTTAGAATTCGGAATATTACTTGTGTGATTCGTATGACTCGGTTAGATCTATCTTCCCTGGTAGTGCCACTGTCAGCGGTTCTACCGCCCCTACGGGCGGTACAACCGCTGGAGCGGTACTACCGGCGGAAGATCCGGTACAACCGGAGTATATCAACCACTAAGCACTGTTCTATCTTCTCTGTTTTTGCAACTTGTTCCTTTTCTGCTAGTGGGTGCAATCCTCTCATCCTTGTTGGGTTTTTGTGTGTTCTTTTCGTGTGTGTGTTCAGGTGGCTCTAGTTCTCGCTCTGCTCCTCGCAAGACCAAGAAGAGGGCACGAAGGACCTTGCGACCGGTTGTGTCAGATGATGAAGAAGTTGTGGTTCCCACCAAGCCCACTCGCCGTGAAAAGTCTGCAGCTGCTAAGCAACGTGTTGTCATGCCATTGCATCATTGGAAAGCCAAGGATTGGGAAGCCTACCACTCAAAGAATCCGTATGAGGTTCCCATTGCTCCCCGTTGGACCACTGTTCAGTTCCGGAATGAGATGCAAGTGCGGATTGTTCATGAACTCTTTGAGCACAACAAGAACAGATATGCCAAGCAGTGGACAATTGATTTTGATCATTGGAGAAACAACATGGAGTATTTTGGTGAGGCACTAGCTCTCTGCGAGGAGTTTGATCTTGTCAAGATCATGTCAGTCAACTGTGACTTTGATGTTCAACTTATCCATCAGTTCTATGCCACAGTTCATTTTGAAGAAGATGATGCGCGCACTCTCACCTTCATGTGTCGCGATGAATTGTTTCACGTTCCCTGGAGGGCTTTCTGCAATGCTATTGGGTACGAGGATACCGGTCTGCAAGGAAGGGGTGGCATTCGCCCTCATGATTTTCCTGAGTCCATGCCTAAGGAGAAGCTTGCCCCTCTGTACATTAGGGGCCGTGGGATTATTGGAGAATCCAAGGATTTGGAGAAGGTCTATGACATCATGCACCGAGTGTTCCGCAATGTGCTCTTGCCCAAGGTGGGCAATCAAGATGAGATTCATGGCTATCTAGTTGATTTGATGGTTGCTATGAAGACCATGGTGGGGACAGGGGCAACGTTTGATGTGTCCAATTGGCTGTGGCATGAGATGTACAACATGGTCATCTACCATAAAGTCCCAATCTACGCTCCGTTTGTCATGTGCTTTCTGAACTCTGTGTGGGCTGTTCGTCGTCCTGGAGAGCTCCTCACTTCTCCAGACAACCTCACTGTTCATGACGTCAAGCTCCTTAAGAAGAAGAAGCATGCTGAGCCTCGCTTCCCTGAACATGCTCCTGAGGATGTCTATGCTACTTCTGATGATGAGGACTTTGAGCTGGAGCCAGGGGCCAAGCCTTCGTGGGTGGCCAAACTTACTGCCAAAGTGAAGAAGACCTTTTGTCTCCAGGCTGACATCCAGAAGAAGATGTATGAGGCACATGTCAATGAGAAGCTTGCACGGCGTCGCCAAATTGCAATGATGAAGCACCTCAACATGCAGGTTCAGAGTGGCTCTGAGAAGAGCATCACCCCAGAGGAACGTTGGATCTCTACCCATAGCACCTGGACTGATGATGAAGCCCCTCCCCAGCCATCATCCTCGTTTGCAGCAGCGGACAATGCCATGGAAGAATCTGATCACGACGACTCTGATGATGAAGATCCAGATGCGACTGAGGAGTCAGAGGAGGACGCCTGAGCTTTGGGTCGCTAGCTTCGCTCTTTTCCTTTTTGGTGTCTTGATGCCAAAGGGGGAGAGGGTTCTATAGGTCTCGGGGATTTGCTTGGGTTGTTTTCTCTTGTTCTCGTGTTTTGTGTTTGTTTGTGGACTTGGTTCGTTCCATGCTGTGTGTGAGACTTGCTACTCCCTTTACCTTTCTGTTCGTAGGTCTTTATCGTTATTATTGTCTCTAAGTATTATATTGTCTATCCTTTTGAGCTCAGAGTGATGAGTCTATAAAATCTAGGGGGAGTCTAGTCCTGAAAGTGTGCTCATGCTTTCTAACAGCTAGTACTTGTTGGGGCACACATTCAGGGGGAGTTCCGTCTAGATTTGATTGACTTATCTCTTGCAAATCATGTTGTTGTCATCATCCACCAAAAAGGGGGAGATTGAAAGGGCATTTCCCAACTTTATGTTTTGGATGATGATGACAACCCTTGGTCTAAACGTGTGCTTTATGTTTCAGGTTCTCGATGCTTAGGCTTACATCGGATTGCTATTACCTCTCGAAGGAAAAGATCGAAGACGTGTCCTCTACGGTATTATTTTCTTTGGTCGTAGAGTACCTGTACTATCAAGAGGGAATCCTCATTAGGAAGCTCTGGGGGAATCAGTTCACGTACACTTTTCTCACCCTCTCTTTGCCTTCCTCGGGTGTGTGTGTGAGAGAGAGTTTTCCTTGCCTCTTCCCCTCTTTTCTTTTCTGCTCACTGTTTCTGCCCAGCGGTTGTACCGCTCTCTGGAGCGGTTGTACCGCTGGGTCTTGTCGCTCACCAGCTGTGCTCGAGCGGTTGTACCGCTGCCTCCGGGCGGTGGTACCGCCACCATGCTCTGCAATAGCTGGGGCGGTGGTTCCGTCCATGCACCGCTCCAGTACCGCTCTTGCTTCTGGTTTGATGCGGTTCTTGGGCGGTAGTGGCCCGATTGGTCCGGTCGTTCCACGGTGACCGGTACCACCGGTGGTCCGAGCGGTTCTTCCGCTCAGGACTTATCCACCCAAGAGCTCAAGGCCATACGGTTGTTCTGGTCAGGCACCGCCCAAGTACCGGTCAAGCTCCTGTTTTGATGCGGTGTTTGTGCGGTGGCCAGGCGGTTAGTCCGGTTATTTTTCTTAGCCGGTACTACCGCCCCCTGGTCCGGTTGTACCGCTTGGTAGGGTTCTGCTGATACACCGTGAGTCCCGGTTGTACCGGGACGAGGACCGGTTGTACCGCTGCAGTGCTAAAATCACAGTAACGGTTGGAAATTGAGGGTGACTATATAAGGGAGCTTCTCCCACCTACCACACCTACCTTTGACCTCTCTCACTCCACCATTGATGCCCTTCAAGCTCTCTTGCCCGATCTCTCTCTCTAGCCACTCAAACTTGTTGATTTGCTAGGGATTGAAGGAGGAGACCTAGATCTACACTTCCACCAAAGGATATTTGGTTCCCCCATACTTTCTTGTGTGGATTTTGTTACTCTTGGGTGTTTGAGCACCCTAG
>NC_053022.1:99850167-99928528 GCF_003073215.2 Triticum urartu
GATAACTTCAAAGGGGAAACTCAATCCATTACAAGAGAGTAGAGGGGGGAGAAAACATCATAGGATCCAAATATAATAGCAAAGCTCGCGATACATCAAGATCGTGCCAAATCAAGAACACGAGAGAGAGATCAAACACATAGCTACTTGTACATACCATCAGCCCCGAGGGAGAACTACTCCCTCCTCGTCATGGAGAGCACCGGGATGATGAAGATAGCCATCGGAGAGGGATTCCCCCTCCGGCAGGGTGCCGGAACGGGTCTAGATTGGTTTTCGGTGGCTACGGAGGCTTCTGGCGGCGGAACTCCCGATCTATTCTGCTCCCCGATCGTTTTAGGGTATATGGATATATATAGGCGGAAGAGGTACGTCAAGGGAGCCACGAGGGGCCCACGAGGGTGGAGGGCGCGCCCAGGGGGGTGGGCGCGCCCCCCTGCCTCATGGCTTCCTCGTTGCTTCCCTTACGTGGACTCCAAGTCTCCAGGGTTGCTTTCCTTCCAAAAATAAGTTCCGTGAAGTTTCAGGTCAATTGGACTCCGTTTGATTTTCCTTTTCTGCGATACTCTCAAACAAGGAAAAAAATAGAAACTGGCACAGGGCTCTGGGTTAATAGGTTAGTCCCAAAAATAATATAAAAGTGTATAATAAAGCCCATAAACATCCAAAACAGAAGATAATATAGCATGGAGCAATCAAAAATTATAGATACATTGGAGACGTATCAGCATCCCCAAGCTTAATTCCTGCTCTTCCTCGAGTAGATAAATGATAAAAACAGAATTTTTGATGCGGAGTGCTACTTGGCATAATTTCAATGTAATTCTTCTTAATTGTGGTATGAATATTCAGATCCGAAAGATTCAAGATAAAAGATCATATTGACATAAAAATAATAATACTTCAAGCATACTAACTAAGCAATTATGTCCTCTCAAAATAACATGGCCAAAGAAAGTTCATCCCTACAAAATCATATAGTTTATTCATGCTCCATTTTCATCACACAAGAATGCTCTCATCATGCACAACCCCGATGACAAGCCAAGCAATTGTTTCATACTTTAGTAATCTCAAACTTTATAAACCTTCACGCAATACATGAGCGCGAGCCATGGATATAGCACTATGGGTGGAATAGAATATGATGATGGGGGTTATGTGGAGAAGACAAAAAGGAGAAAGTCTCACATCAATGAGGCTAATCAATGAGCTATGGAGATGCCCATCGATTGATGTTAATGCAAGGAGTAGGGATTGCCATGCAACGGATGCACTAGAGCTATAAATGTATGAAAGCTCAACAAAAGAAACTAAGTGGGTGTGCATCCAACTTGCTTGCTCACGAAGACCTAGGGCACTTGAGGAGGCCCATTGTTGGAATATACAAGCCAAGTTCTATAATGAAAAATTCCCACTAGTATATGAAAGTGACAACATAAGAGACTCACTATCATGAAGATCATGGTGCTACTTTGAAGCACAAGTGTGGTAAAAGGATAGTAGCATTGCCCCTTTTATTTTCTTTTTTTTATTTTGCCTTTCTTTTTTTTATTTGGCCTTTCTTTTTTTGGCCTTTCTTTTTTTATTTGGCCTTTTTGGGGACAATGCTCTATTAATGATGATCATCACACTTCTATTTATTTACAACTCAATGATTACAACTCGATACTAGAACATAGTATGACTCTATATGAATGCCTCCGGCGGTGTACCAGGATTGCGATGAATCAAGAGTGACATGTATGAAAAATTATGAATGGTGGCTTTGCCATAAATACGATGTCAACTACATGATCATGCAAAGCAATATGACAATGATGATGCATGTCATAATAAACGGAACGGTGGAAAGTTGCTTGGCAATATATCTCGGAATGGCTATGGAAATGCCATAATAGGTAGGTATGGTGGCTGTTTTGAGGAAGATATAAGGAGGTTTATGTGTGAAAGAGCGTATCATATCACGAGGTTTGGATGCACCGGCGAAGTTTGCACCAACTCTCAATGTGATAAAGGGCAATGCACGATACCGAAGAGGCTAGCAATGATGGAAGGGTGAGAGTGCGTATAATCCATGGACTCAACATTAGTCATAAAGAACTCACATACTTATTGCAAAAATCTATAAGTCATCAAAAAATCAAGCACTACGCGCATGCTCCTAGGGGGGATAGATTGGTAGGAAAAGACCATCGCTCGTCCCCGATCGCCACTCATAAGGAGGGCAATCAAAGAACACCTCATGTTTCAAATTTGTTACATAACGTTTACCATACGTGCATGCTACGGGACTTGCAAACTTCAACACAAGTATTTCTCAAATTCAAAACTACTAAACTAGCACAACTTTAATATCACTACCTTCATATCTCAAAACAATCATCAAGCATCAAACTTCTCTTAGTATTCAAAACACTCATAAGAAAGTTTTTACTAATCTTGAATACCTAGCATATTAGGATTATTTAAGCAAATTACCATGCTATTTAAGACTCTCAAAATAATCTAAGTGAAGCATGAGAGTTCATCTATTTCTTCAAAATAAAACTACCACCATGCTCTAAAAGATATAAGTGAAGTACTAGAGCAAACAACAAACTACTCCGAAAGATATAAGTGAAGATCAATGAGTAGTTGAATAATTATGCAACTATGTGAAGACTCCCTAACATTTAAGAATTTAAGATCTTGGTATTTTATTCAAACAGCAAGAAAAACTAAATAAAATAAAATTACGCTCCAAGCAAAACACATATCATGTGATGAATAAAAATATAGATCCAAGTAAAGTTACCAATGAACGAAGACGAAAGAGGGGATGCCTTCCGGGGCATCCCCAAACTTAAGCTTTTGGTTGTCCTTGAATATTACCTTGGGGTGCTGAGGGAGTCCTGGATTAGGGGGTGTCCGGATGGCCGGACTATACCTTCAGCCGGACTCCTGGACTATGAAGATACAAGATTGAAGACTTCGTCCCGTGTCCGGAAGGGGCTTTCCTTGGCGTGGAAGGCAAGCTTGGCGATACGGATATGCAGATATCCTACCATTGTAACCGACTTTGTAACCCTAACTCTCTCCGGTGTCTATATAAACCGGAGGGTTTTAGTCCGTAGGACAACATACAGAACAACAATCATACCATAGGCTAGCTTCTAGGGTTTAGCCTCTCTGATCTCGTGGTAGATCTACTCTTGTACTACCCATATCATCAATATTAATCAAGCAGGACGTAGGGTTTTACCTCCATCAAGAGGGCCCGAACCTGGGTAAAACTTCGTGTCCCTTGCCTCATGTTACCATCCGGCCTAGATGCACAGTTCAGGACCCCCTACCCGAGATCCGCCGGTTTTGACACCGACATTGGTGCTTTCATTAAGAGTTCCTCTGTGTCGTCGTCGTCAGGCTTGATGGCTCCTACTATCATCGATAGTGATGCGGTCCAGGGTGAAACTTGTCTCCCCGGACAGATCTCTGTCTTCGGCGGCTTTACACTACGGGCCAATTCACTTGGCCATCTGGAGCAAATCGAAAGCTATGCCCCTGGCCGTCAGGTCAGATTTGGAAGTTTAAACTACACGGATGACATCCGCGGGGACTTGATCTTCGACGGATTCGAGCCACTATCGAGTGCGCCGCACTGTCACGACGAGCATGATCTAGCTCTGCCACCGAACAGTGCCCGGGAGGCCGCATCCGCATCGGCTTCGACCCTTAATTCGGAGCCAACTGCGCCGATCGAGGATGGGTGGTTGGACACTGCCTCGGGGGCTGCGATCCCAACGGCGATCGAGCCAAACACCAGCCCCGGACTCCGCTAGACTCATGACTCCAAGGAGCCGGACTCCTCCCCGTACTCCGAACCCTCCGCGCCCCTGCCGATCGAATCCGATTGGGCGCCGATCATGGAGTCTACCGCCGCAGACGTCTTTCAGCACTCGCCTTTCGGTGATATTCTGAAGACACTAAAGTCTCTCTCTTTATCAGGAGAGCCCTGGCCGGACTACGGTCAGCAAGGTTGGGATACGGACGATGAAGAAATTCAAAGCCCACCCACCACCCACTTTGTAGCCACTGTCGACGATTTAACCGACATGCTCGACTTCGACTCTGAAAACATCGACGGTATGGACGACGATGCGGGAGGCGAAGAAGAACCACCGCCCACCTCACCATATGACGTATACATGGTGGACGCACCAAAAGATGACGAGGAGGAGCGGAAGGACGCACCAAAGGCTTGTTCCCACGAGAAGCAGTCAAAGCAGCGATGCAAGCGCCGCCCCAAATCCCGCCTCGACAGAAATAACAATCACACAGACCCAGCGCTGGAGCAGGGAGAACCGCTGCCGGAAAATGGCAATCCGGATAATCAAATCGAACAAACAAATTCTATCAAGGATAGTAGTCCGGACGACATAACGCCGGACAGGCACCCGGAGCAGCAGAATGCCCGTAAAAGGCTTGTTGCCACTGCGAGAAGTCTTAAAAAGCAGAAGCAAAGGCTCAAGGCTGCGCAAGACACACTCCAAATCAGATGGAGTAAAATACTCAACACAACGGTGAGGTACGGCGACAATCGCCCCTCTAAGAGCTACCCAAAGCGAAAGCTGCTACCTGAATTTGATGAGGAGGCCTCAGACCCCCCACAACCAAATATCAAAGCAGCCACCTGGCCGGATAGACGACCCCTCTACCAACACAGAGCGGCATACAACCCCACTCACAATACAACACGCGACCCATGCGAGGGCTCGCACCCAAAGGATGGCGCAGCAAGATCCATCTATGGACCATGCAAGCGCGCCCCAGCATACAATGCAACACAACAAACATCCGAACAACGCGGTACACCCAGCTACAGGGGTGCCGCACACCCCTTATGTTTCACCGATGAGGTGCTGGACCATGAATTTCCAGAGGGATTCAAACCCATAAACATAGAGACATACGACGGAACAACAGACCCTGGGGTCTGGATTGAGGACTACATCCTTCATATCCATATGGCTCGAGGAGATGATCTCCACGCCATCAAGTACTTACCCCTCAAGCTCAAAGGGCCAGCTCGTCACTGGCTTAAAGGCCTCCCCGAAAGCTCCATTGGAAGTTGGGAAGAGCTCGAAGACGCCTTTCGGGCAAATTTTCAAGGGACTTATGTCCGACCTCCGGATGCGGACGATTTGAGTAATATAACTCAACAGCCCGGAGAGTCAGCCCGAAAGCTCTGGAACAGGTTTCTTACTAAAAAGAACCAGATTGTCGACTATCCGGACGCCGAAGCCTTGGCAACTTTTAAGCATAGCGTCTG
The DNA here is from genome assembly GCF_003073215.2 of Triticum urartu. Classification (NCBI taxonomy): domain Eukaryota; kingdom Viridiplantae; phylum Streptophyta; class Magnoliopsida; order Poales; family Poaceae; genus Triticum; species Triticum urartu. The sequence goes on from NC_053022.1 coordinate 99,855,479, forward strand.
TGACGAATGGCTCGCCAGACACCTCGGCCAAAATAAGCCGAGAACGATGGCCGCATTAACAAGCCTCATGACCCGCTTTTGCGCGGGTGAGGACAGCTGGCTAGCCAGATGCAGCACCAGCGACCCCAGTACATCTGAAGTTAGAGATGGAAACGGGAAATCACGGCGCAACAATAACAAACGCCGGAATAAAGAAGACAGCACGAAGGGCACGGCAGTAAACGCCAGATTCACAAACTCTCAGCCAGGTCAGCAAAAGCCGCCCTCTAAAGGCACCAGGGATGAACTGTCCAGCATCAACAAAATTCTGGACCAAGTATGTCAGATCCATAGTACCCCTGGTAAACCGGCTAATCATACCCACAGAGAATGTTGGGTCTTCAAGCAGTCCGGCAAGCTCAACGCCGTACACAAGGGGGAGGATACACCAAGTGAAGACGAGGACGAGCCTCCCAAGCAAGACACTGGGGAACAAAAGAAATTTCCACCAGAAGTCAAAACAGTAAACGTGTTACACGTGATCAAGGGGAAAAACAACGCGGAACTCCTAGGAAAATATACCCAAGTGCCTGTCACCGCGAAGTCCTGTCGCTGGTCCTCTCAACCAATCACTTTCGACCATCGCGATTACTCAGCAAGTATCCGACACGCAGGATGGGCCGCCCTGGTATTAGACCCAGTAATTGGCGGACATCACTTCACACGAGTCTTGATGGACGGTGGCAGCAGTCTAAACCTAATATATCAGGATACAATCCGCGGGATGGGGTTAGACCCAACAAAAATTCGCCATAGCAATACTACCTTTAAAGGAGTAACGCCAGGCCCAGGGGCTCATTGTACGGGCTCCCTCCTACTATAAGTTATATTCGGCTCCCCCGATAACTTCCGTCACGAGCATTTAACCTTCCACATTGCTCCGTTCCAAAGTGGCTATCAAGCACTGCTCAGATGCAAAGCTTTCGCTCGCTTTAATGCAATACCACACTACGCCTCCCTCACACTCAAGATGCCCGGTCCACGTGGCATCATTTCAGTGAAAGGAAATATCAAGCGATCTCTGCGCGCCGAAGAGAGTGCGGCTGCCTTGGCAGCCGCACACTAAAGGCGCCCGGACCAGCGAAAGCATCCAATAGGTCGTCAAGACCTCAGACACAATTAATCAAGTCCGGCGCCGCTATTTATACCGAATAAGTGGTCACACCCCTATTTGTCAATACAAGGGGCTCAACGCGCGCAGACAAGTGCCAATTTTTTATCATCTTGAATTATACATGGTTTCTTTAAAAACTATCTTTTTGCACGACAACTTTTTCACCTAAATTCCTCTCTTTTACAGACGATCATCGCGCTACACCTGTCCAGGATACAGCACAACGGAGACACAGGCGCAGACGTGCAGCAGGGACCCGCTCCAAGGATACTTTTTAGATTAAGACCCTGCGTAAACCTTTTTTACTGTCTCTTGTTGATACATATCCACCGTTGAGAAGGATGCTGATGTCTTGGCATGTGGCCACGCCAGAACAATGCACGTACCTGGACACAAGGGGCTTCTTAAAAAGGCCATTATTTAGGCCTGGTTTATACCACAAAGACCGAATACCTTAGGGAGTGTTCGGCGTCGCGAGTTTGGCCTTATATGCATCAGCTCCGAATCATTGTCTTTGGTCAAATGTTGGGTTTGCCCGGCTCCTGTGTTTTGGTGCCTTACGTTCCGCTTTACCAGCTAAGGTAGCACCAGGAGAACTACTGCGATTGTGCCCTAGTTCATCCAGACGAGCACCTCAGTAGAGAAAGCCGAAAACTGACTGTCATGATATAGCGTGAGACTGGTCAACCACTCGATGACCTGTTGGAATGTTAGAATTCCTCCGCCTTAATGAAGGGCCGTTTTCCGGCCAGGCATGTACGCACCCCGGGATCGGGAGAGTGCGGAGCCACCAGGGGCTATCTAGTAGCCCCACTGTCAAACTCCTATGGCTAAGTGAAAGTGCTAAAGCATTATAGTCCGGTTGCCTCGCTCGCTCCGCTACCTCCTTAATAGGACCAAGACGTTGGGTTAAGTGTGAACGCGTGTTTTTTGCGAGCACCTCCGCATTATATGCGTGGGGGTTGAAGCCGACGGCTGCAATCTTTCAGGTTATACACATGTATACATAAACGGCCGCCCAGGAGGCATCATATTACTTTCAGGTAAAAGTATAAAAATAGCCTCATAAAAATTTATAAAAGCATTTCGCTTACAATGAGATTACATATCACTTAAACATAATATTTTTTGAGCACTGGGTCTCTATCAAACGAGCACCCTCAAGAACTTCTTCAAAGTAGTGCTCAGCAGCCATTCGACCTATGGCCGAATCCCGCGTTGCAACAGTGGTAGCATCCATCTCCGCCCAGTATGCTTTAACACGGACAAAGGCCATCCGTGAGCCCTCTATGCACGCCGACCTCTTCATCACATTAATGCGCAGCACCACGTCAAGGAGCTGCTACACCAAGCTGAAATAGCTGTTCGGTTTTGGCCTTTCCGGCCATAGCTGATCCACAACAGACCTCATGGCGAGTCCGGACAACCTATTCAGTTCGGCCCATTCAGCTAATTGGTCAGTCAATGAAAGTGGATGCTCGGGAGAATGGAATTGTGTCCAAAACAGCTGGTCCACTTCACGGTCGTCTGACCCTGGAAGTACTTGGCCGCATCGGCAGCGCTCGCCGCCAAATCCATATACACATCCTCCGAACTCCACAACCGATCCAAAGAGGCATACCGTGGATCTCCGAACTTCCTCCGCAACATAAAGGATTTCCCAGCTACAATATCCCTGGCTTCCCCCAGCTCCTCCTTCTTCGCCCTCATAGCAGAGCGTGTTGGGGAACGTTGCAGAAAACAAAAAATTTCCTACGGTTTCACCAAGATCCATCTAGGAGTTCATCTAGCAACGAGTGATTGGATTGCATCTACATACCTTTGTAGATCACGCGCGGAAGCATTCAAAGAACGGGGATGAGGAAGTCGTACTCGACGTGATCCAAATCACCGGAGATCCTAGCGCCGAACGGACGGCACCTCCGCGTTCAACACACGTACGGTCAGCGTAACGTCTCCTCCTTCTTGATCCAGCAAGGGGGAAGGAGAGGTTGAGGAAGATGGCTCCAGCAGAAGCACGACGGCGTGGTGGTGATGGAGCTGCAGTACTCCGGCAGGGCTTCGCCAAGCTCTATGGAGGAGGAGGAGGTGTTGGAGAGGGAGAGGGAGGCACCAAAGGCAAAGGTAAGAGGTCCTCCATCCCCCCACTATATATAGGGGGGCCTAGGGGGGGCGCCGGCCCTAGGAGATGCAATCTCCTAGGGGGCGGCGGCCAAGGGGTGGGGGACTTGCCCCCCAAGCAAGGGGCGCCCCCCTTTAGGGTTTCCCCCACCCTAGGCGCATGGGCCCTAGGGGAAGTGGCGCCCCAGCCCACTTTGGGCTGGATCCCTTCCCACTTCAGCCCATGGGGCCCTTCGGGATAGGTGGCCCCACCCGGTGGACCCCCGGGACCCTTCCGGTGGTCCCGGTACAATACCGGTGACCCCGAAACTTGTCCCGACGGCCGAAATAGCACTTCCTATATATAATTCTTTACCTCCGGACCATTCCGGAACTCCTCGTGACGTCCGGGATCTCATCCGGGACTCCGAACAACATTCGGGTTACTGCACATATCCCTACAACCCTAGCGTCACCGAACCTTAAGTGTGTATACCCTACGGGTTCGGGAGACATGTAGACATGACCGAGATCGCTCTCCGGTCAATAACCAACAGCGGGATCTGGATACCCTTGTTGGCTCCCACATGCTCCTCGATGATCTCATCGGATGAACCACGATGTCGAGGATTCAAGCAACCCCGTATACAATTCCCTTCGTCAATCGGTATGTTACTTGCCCGAGATTCGATCGTCGGTATCCCAATACCTCGTTCAATCTCATTACCGGCAAGTCACTTTACTCGTACCGTAATGCATGATCCCGTGACCAGACACTTGGTCACTTTGAGCTCATAATGATGATGCATTACCGAGTGGGCCCAGTGATACCTCTCCGTCATACGGAGTGACAAATCCCAGTCTTGATCCGTGTCAACCCAACAGACACTTTCGGAGATACCCGTAGTATACCTTTCTAGTCACCCAGTTACGTTGTGATGTTTGGTACACCCAAAGCACTCCTATGGTATCCGGGAGTTACACGATCTCATGGTCTAAGGAAAAGATACTTGACATTGGAAAACTCTAGCAAACGAACTATACGATCTTGTGCTATGTTTAGGATTGGGTCTTGTCCATCACATCATTCTCCTAATGATGTGATCTCGTTATCAATGACATCCAATGTCCATAGTCAGGAAACCATGACTATCTGTTGATCAACGAGCTAGTCAACTAGAGGCTTACTAGGGACATGTTGGTGTCTAAGTATTCACACATGTATTACGATTTCCGGATAACACAATTATAGCATGAATAAAGACAATTATCATGAACAAGGAAATATAATAATAACTTTTATTATTGCCTCTAGGGCATATTTCCAACAGTCTCCCACTTGCACTAGAGTCAATAATCTAGTTACATTGTGATGAATCGAACACCCATGGAATTTCTGGTGTTGATCATGTTTTGCTCTAGGGAGAGGTTTAGTCAACGGATCTGCTACATTCAGGTCCGTATGTACTTTACAAATATCTATGTCTCCATCTTGAACATTTTCACGAATGGAGTTGAAGCGACGCTTGATGTGCCTGGTCTTCTGTGAAACCTGGGCTCCTTGGCAAGTGCAATAGCTCCAGTGTTGTCACAGAGAGTTGATGGCCCCGATGCATTGGGTATGACTCCTAGGTCGGTGATGAACTCCTTCACCCAGATTGCTTCATGCTGCCTCCGAGGCTGCCATGTACTCCGCTTCACATGTAGATCCCGCCACGACGCTTTGCTTGCAACTGCACCAGCTACTGCCCCACCATTCAAAATATACACGTATCCGGTTTGTGACTTAGAGTCATCCAGATCTGTGTCGAAGCTAGCGTCGACGTAACCCTTTACGACGAGCTCTTCGTCACCTCCATAAACGAGAAACATTCCTTAGTCCTTTTCAGGTACTTCAGGATATTCTTGACCGCTGTCCAGTGTTCCTTGCCGGGATTACTTTGGTACCTTCCTACCAAACTTACGGCAAGGTTTACATCAGGTCTGGTACACAGCATGGCATACATAATAGAACCTATGGCTGAGGCATAGGGGATGACACTCATCTCTTCTATATCTTCTGCCGTGGTCGGACATTGAGCTGAGCTCAATTTCACACCTTGCAACACAGGCAAGAACCCCTTCTTAGACTGATCCATATTGAACTTCTTCAATATCTTATCAAGGTATGTGCTTTGTGAAAGACCTATGAGGCGTCTTGATCTATCTCTATAGATCTTGATGCCTAATATATAAGCAGCTTCTCCAAGGTCCTTCATTGAAAAACTCTTATTCAAGTAGGCCTTAATGTTGTCCAAAAGTTCTATATCATTTCCCATCAAAAGTATGTCATCTACATATAATATGAGAAATGCTACAGAGCTCCCACTCACTTTCTTGTAAACGCAGGCTTCTCCATAAGTCTGCGTAAACCCAAACGCTTTGATCATCTCATCAAAGCGAATGTTCCAACTCCGAGATGCTTGCACCAGCCCATAAATCGAGCGTTGGAGCTTGCACACCTTGTCAGCATTCTTAGGATCGACAAAACCTTCCGGCTGCATCATATACAATTCTTCCTTAAGGAAACCATTAAGGAATGCCGTTTTGACGTCCATTTGCCATATCTCATAATCATAGAATGCGGCAATTGCTAACATGATTCGGACGGACTTTAGCTTCGCTACCGGTGAGAAAGTCTCATCGTAGTCAACCCCTTGAACTTGTCGATAACCCTTAGCGACAAGTCGAGCTTTATAGATGGTCACATTACCATCCGCGTCTGTCTTCTTCTTAAAGATCCATTTATTTTCTATGGCTCGTGCTCAACGGGCAAGTCAGTCAAAGTCCATACTTCATTTTCATACATGGATCCTATCTCGGATTTCATGGCTTCTAGCCATTTGTCGGAATCCGGGCCCGCCATCGCTTCTTCATAGTTCGAAGGTTCACCGTTGTCTAACAACATGATTTCCAAGACAGGGTTGCCGTACCACTCTGGTGCGGAACGTGTCCTTGTGGACCTACGAAGTTCAGTAGCAACTTGATCTGAAGTTTCATGATCATCATCATTAACTTCCTCTCTAGTCGGTGCAGGCACCTCAGGAACATTTTCTTGAGCTGCGCCACTTACCGGTTCAAGAGGTAATACTTCATCAAGTTCTACTTTCCTCCCACTTACTTCTTTCGAGAGAAACTCTTTCTCTAGAAAGGACCCATTCTTGGCAACAAAGATCTTTCCTTCGGATCTGAGGTAGAAGGTACACCCAACAGTTTCTTTAGGGTATCCTATGAAGATGCATTTTTCTGACATGGGTTCGAGCTTTTCAGGTTGAAGTTTCTTGACATAAGCATCGCATCCCCAAACTTTTTAGAAACGACAGCTTAGGTTTCTTCCCAAACCATAATTCATACGGTGTCGTCTCAACGGATTTCGACGGAGCCCTATTTAAAGTGAATGCGGCAGTCTCTAAAGCATAGCCCAAAAGATAGCGGTAAATCGGTAAGAGACATCATAGATCGCACCATATCTAATAGAGTGCGATTACGACGTTCGGACACACCATTACGCTGAGGTGTTCCAGGCGGCGTGAGTTGTGAAACTATTCCACATTTTCTTAAGTGTGTGCCAAATTCGTGACTCAAGTATTCTCCTCCACGATCTGATCGTAAGAACATGATTTTCCTGTCACGTTGATTCTCAACCTCACTTTGAAATTCCTTGAACTTTTCAAAGATCTCAGACTTGTGTTTCATTAAATAGACATACCCATATCTACTCAAGTCATCAGTGAGGGTGAGAACATAACGATAGCCACCGCGAGCCTCAACGCTCATTGGACCGCACGCATCAGTATGTATGATTTCCAATAAGTTGGTTGCTCGCTCCATTGTTCCTGAGAACGGAGTCTTGCTCATTTTACCCATGAGGCATGGTTCGCATGTGTCAAATGATCGTAATCAAGAGACTAAAAGTCCATCTGCATGAGCTTTCTTTCATGCGTTTGACACTATGTGACAAGGCGGCAGTGCCACAAGTATGTGGACATTCATTATTCAACCCTTACATCTTTGGTCTCACACTATGATATGTGTAGAATTACGCTCGAGATTCATTAAGAATAAACCATTCACCATCGGAGCATGACCATAAAACATATCTCTCATATAAATAGAACACCATTATTCTCGGATTTAAATGAGTAGCCATCTCGTATTAAACGAGATCCTGATACAAATGTCATGCTCAAAGCTGGGCACTAAATACATTATTGAGGTTAAACTAATCCCGAAGGTAAATTGTAGAGGTAGCGTGCCGACGGCGATCACAGATGCTGGAACCATTCCCGACGCGCATCGTCACTCGTCCTTCGCCAGTCTCCGCTTATTCCGCAGCTCCTGCTTTGAGTTACAAATGTGAGCAACGCACCGGTATCAAATACCCAGGAGCTACTACGAGTACTGGTAAGGTACACATCAATTACATGTATATCACATATACCTTTCGTGATGCCGGCCTTCTTGTCCGCTAAGTATTTGGGGCAGTTCCGCTTCCAGTGACCACTTCCCTTGCAATAAAAGCACTCAGTCTCGGGCTTGGGTCCATTCTTTGGCTTCTTCCCGGCAGCTTGCTTACCGGGCGCGGCAACTCCCTTGCCGTCCTTCTTGAAGTTTCTTACCCTTGCCTTTCTTGAACTTAGTGGTTTTATTCACCATCAACACTTGATGTTCCTTTTTGACTTCTACCTCTGCTGATTTTCAGCATTGCAAATACTTCAGGAATGTCTTTTCCACCCCTGCATATTGAAGTTCATCACAAAGCTCTTGTAGCTCCGGTGGAAGCGACTGAAGGATTCTGTCAATGACCGCGTCATCCGGGAGATTAAATCCCAGCTGAGTCAAGCGGTTATGCAACCCAGACATTTTGAGTATGAGTTCGCTGACAGAACTATTTTCCTCCATCTTACAGCTGAAGAACTTGTCGGAGACTTCATATCTCTCGACCTGGGCATGAGCTTGAAAAACCATTTTCAGCTCTTCGAACATTTCATATGCTCCGTGTCTCTCAAAACGCTTTTGGAGCCCCGGTTCTAAGCTGTAAAGCATGCCGCACTGAACGAGGGAGGTAAATTCGGTACGTGTCTGCCAAGCGTTCATAACGTCTTGTTCTGTGCAGGGACGAACAGGTGCGGTCACTAGCGGTGCTTCTAGGAACATAATCTTTCTGGCAGCTATGAGGATGATCCTCAGGTTCCGGACCCAGTCCTGTATAGTTGCTGCCATCGTCTTTCCAGCTTTTTCTCTAGGAAACGCGTTGAAAGTTGAGACAACGTTGGCCATTTGATCTAACAAAGACATATTGTAAAAATTTAGACTAAGTTCATAATAATTTAAGTTCATCTAATCAAATTATTAAATGAACTCCCACTCAGATACATCCTCCCAGTCATCTAAGTATAACATGATCCGAGTTAACTAGGCCGTGTCCGATCATCACGTGAAGAACGGACTAGTCAACATCGGTGAACATCTTCATGTTGATCGTATCTTCTATACGACTCATGCTCGACCTTTCGGTCTCTGTGGTTCCGAGGCATGTCTGTACATGCTAGGCTCGTCAAAGTCAACTAAAAGTGTTTGCATGTGTAAATCTGCTTACACCCGTTGTATGTTAACGTTGGAATCTATCACACCCAATCATCACCTGGTGCTTCGAAACAACGTGTCGCAATGGTGCACAGTTAGGGGGAACACTTTCTTGAAATTATTATGAGGGATGATCTTATTTACTACCATCGTTCTAAGTAAACAAGATGCAAAAACATGATAAACATCACATGCAATCAAATAATAATAGTGACATGATATGGCCAATATCACATAGCTCCTTTGATCTCCATCTTGGGGCCTCCATGATCATCTTGTCACCGGCATGACACCATGATCTCCATCATCGTGTCTCCATGAAGTTGCTCGCCAACTATTACTTCTACTACTATGGCTAACGCGTTTAGCAATAAAGTAAAGTAATTTACATGGCGTTTCTCAATGACACGCAGGTCATACAAAAATAAAGACAACTCCTATGGCTCCTGCCGGTTGTCATACTCATCGACATGCAAGTCGTGATTCCTATTACAATAGCATGAACATCTCATACATCACATATATATCATTCATCATTCATCACAACTTTGGCCATATCACATCACAGAAACACTTGCTGCAAAAACAAGTTAGACGTCCTCTAATTGTTGTTGCAAGTTTTACGTGGCTGCAATAGGGTTCTAGCAAGAACGTTTTCTTACCTACGTGAAAGCCACAACGTGATTTGTCAACTTCTATTTACCCTTCATAAGGACCCTTTTCATCGAATCCGCTCCAACTAAAGTGGGAGAGACAGACACCCGCCAGCCACCTTATGCAACTTGTGCATGTTAGTCGGTGGAACCGGTCTCACGTAAGCGTACGTGTAAGGTTGGTCCGGGCCGCTTCATCCCACAATACCGCTGAAGCAAGATAAGACTAGTAGCGGCAAGAAAGTTGACAACATCTACGCCCACAACAAATTGTGTTCTACTCGTGCAAAGAGAACTACGCATAGACCTAGCTCATGATGCCGCTGTTGGGGAACGTTGCAGAAAACAAAAAATTTCCTACAGTTTCACCAAGATCCATCTAGGAGTTCATCTAGCAACGAGTGATTGGATTGCATCTACATACCTTTGTAGATCACGCGCGGAAGCGTTCAAAGAACGGGGATGAGGAAGTCGTACTCGACGTGATCCAAATCACCGGAGATCCTAGCGTCGAACGGACGGCACCTCCGCATTCAACACACGTACGGTCAGCGTAACGTCTCCTCCTTCTTGATCCAGCAAGGGGGAAGGAGAGGTTGAGGAAGATGGCTCCAGCAGCAGCACGACGGCGTGGTGGTGATGGAGCTGCAGTACTCCAGCAGGGCTTCGCCAAGCTCTATGGAGGAGGAGGAGGTGTTGGAGAGGGAGAGGGAGGCACCAAAGGCAAAGGTAAGAGGTCCTCCATCCCCCCCACTATATATAGGGGGGCCTAGGGGGGGCGCCGGCCCTAGGAGATGCAATCTCCTAGGGGGCGGCGGCCAAGGGGTGGGGGGCTTGCCCCCCAAGCAAGGGGGCGCCCCCCCTTTAGGGTTTCCCCCACCCTAGGCGCATGGGCCCTCGGGGAAGTGGCGCCCCAGCCCACTTTGGGCTGGATCCCTTCCCACTTCAGCCCATGGGGCCCTCCGGGATAGGTGGCCCCACCCGGTGGACCCCCGGGACCCTTCCGGTGGTCCCGGTACAATACCGGTGACCCCGAAACTTGTCCCGACGGCCGAAATAGCACTTCCTATATATAATTCTTTACCTCCGGACCATTCCGGAACTCCTCGTGACGTCCGGGATCTCATTCGGGACTCCGAACAACATTCGGGTTACTGCATATACATATCCCTACAACCCTAGCATCACCGAACCTTAAGTGTGTAGACCCTACGGGTTCGGGAGACATGTAGACATGACCGAGATCGCTCTCCGATCAATAACCAACAGCGGGATCTGGATACCCATGTTGGCTCCCACATGCTCCTCGATGATCTCATCAGATGAACCACGATGTCGAGGATTCAAGCAACCCCGTATACAATTCCCTTCGTCAATCGGTATGTTACTTGCCCGAGATTCGATCGTAGGTATCCCAATACCTCGTTCAATCTCGTTACCGGCAAGTCACTTTACTCGTACCATAATGCATGATCCCGTGACCAGACACTTGGTCACTTTGAGCTCATAATGATGATGCATTACCGAGTGGGCCCAGTGATACCTCTCCGTCATACGGAGTGACAAATCCCAGTCTTGATCCGTGTCAACCCAACAGACACTTTCGGAGATACCCGTAGTATACCTTTATAGTCACCCAGTTACGTTGTGACGTTTGGTACACCCAAAGCACTCCTACGGTATCCGGGAGTTACACGATCTCATGGTCTAAGGAAAAGATACTTGACATTGGAAAACTCTAGCAAACGAACTATACAATCTTGTGCTATGTTTAGGATTGGGTCTTGTCCATCACATCATTCTCCTAATGATGTGATCTCGTTATCAATGACATCCAATGTCCATAGTCAGGAAACCATGACTATCTGTTGATCAACGAGCTAGTCAACTAGAGGCTTACTAGGGACATGTTGGTGTCTAAGTATTCACACATGTATTACGATTTCCGGATAACACAATTATAGCATGAATAAAGACAATTATCATGAACAAGGAAATATAATAATAATGCTTTTATTATTGCCTCTAGGGCATATTTCCAACAGAGCGGATGTCTTTTCTCGTCGCAGCAGCCTTCTCAAGGTCCAATGCCTTCGCTAGGTTTTCCTTTTCAAGAACCCGACAACGGTCGGCGGCGGCTTTTAATTGTATGGCCATCTTGGCCATCTTATCTCGGCTCTCGCCATGCGCGGCCTTCTCGGTTTTCAACTCTTCGGCCGCCTTTAAAGCAGCCGCATTACTAAACCTCGCTTGTTCCTTGGCTCGGGCAAGTTCTGCCCGCAAGGCTTCAACAGTGGCAGCTCCATCTGCAGTCACAACATATTAAAGATACTGGCATCATGCTGCTCTTACTATGCGGCGTTTACCAGATAATGACACTTACCCTGTGCCTCGTCAAGCCTTTTGTTAACAAGCTCAATGTCGGCGTCTGCCGCATCCAACTGCCGTTTTAAATGGGCAAACTCGCTAGTCCGGCTAGCCACCGGAGCTTCCATCACCTGCACATAGAGGCAGTATGGTTATTACCTGGGAATATTATCCTCTGTTCGTCGTTGTTTCCAATGACAACCAGAGTCTCAGGGGCTAGTATCTACACAGGGCACACCTAGCATGTGCAGGACTATCATATGTTATTTTACGTACCTCAAAGCCTGTCAGTAGACTCATAAAAGCTTCATGCAATCCACTTTCGGCGGACAAGATTCTCTCCATCACCGTATTCATCAGCACACGGTGTTCATCTGAGATGGCCGCTCGCCCCACCAACTCCCTCAGAACATCCGATCGCACACCAGACGGTGCCGGACTCTTTTTTCCGCTCTCTTCGGGAGCCGGACACTGGGAGCTTCGGGGGTCAATGGGATTATCTTCTGGCCTCACCGGACCCGGAGAGGCCCTCCGCGACGACACTTCGGGGTCGCCCGCTTCCGGAGCGGAGGAGTCCGGAGGGGGCGTTTCGCTCTCCATCATCTCTGGAAGAAGATCCCCGAAGACGAGCTCATTTGACAGGGGCTAAGGCCCGAACTGCAAAGATATATGCGGTGGTTATTTTCTCAGAAGAAAAAGATGGCATACCTGTACTATTAAAGTATTTCGGGTCACTTACGACTCGCTGGAGAATTGATCCCCCCGCGGACTTTGTGCGGCAAAAGCACCCCCCAAGGTAGGACCCTCTGTGGGAGACTTCTTCTCCCGTTTGGAAGCTTCGGCATCCGAATCCCCGGGCGCAGTCCTTTTCCTCCTCCGGTCGTCTTCCTTCATGGAGACGCTCGCTCCCTCGGTTAGAATGGGTAGCATTGGGGGCCTGCGTCCGCCCGTATTATCCTTCCCAGTATCTTCCTTCAAGGGCTCCGGGCAAGGTGCGACCTGGAGCATCTTTTCCAATATCGGATTGTCCAAACCCTCAGGGAGGGGGGCCGAACACCGAATCAACTTCGCCTTTGTCAGCCAGTCCTGGTCAAAAAGCAAACTCTCAGAAATAACTTCGTAACAAATGAGAGATAGTATGTTCGGCCGGAAGATTCCTTACCTGTTCGGCGGCGCGGTTACTGCTCAAGCCCACGTCCTCGGTGATTTCCGGACACTCTACCTGGGGTTCGAAGAATGACTTGTACATCTCCTTGTGCGTCAGGCCGAGGAAATTTTGGATGACACGCGGTCCCACGGGATTGAACTCCCACAAGCGAAGGGGCCGGCGTTTGCAAGGCTGGACTTGACGAACCAGCATAACTTGTATTACCGCAACCAAACTAAAATATCCATTGAAGAGATCTCGAATGTGGCTTTGCAGTATAGGCACGTCCTTGGCTGGACCCTAGCTCAGACCTCTACTGATCCATGACATCAGTTGTGGTGGAGGGCCCGAGCGGAAAACAGGGGCGTCCGCCCACTTGGCACTTCTAGGAGCCGTGATGTAGAACCACTCCTGTTGCCACAATTCAGACACCTCTGGAATGGAACCTTTGGGCCATGGAGCTCCCGTCATCTTGCATATTGAGGCACCTCCACACGCTGCATGTTGCCCCTCGATCATCTTCGGCTTTACTTCAAAGGTCTTAAGCCACAAGCCAAAGTGAGGGGTAACCCGGAGGAAGGCCTCACACACAACAATAAATGTCGTGATATGAAGAAAGGAGTCCGGAGCTATATCATGGAAGTCTAGCCCGTAATAAAACATCAAACCCCTGACGAAAGGATCCAGAGCAAGGCCTAGACCTCGAAGGAAGTGGGAGATGAACACGACGCTCTCGTTGGGTTTGGGGGAGGGGACGGCCTGCCCTCTGGCAGGCAGCCGATGCACAACCTCGGCGGTCAGATATCTGGCCTCCCTCAACTTTTTGATGTCTTCTTCCGTGACGGAGGAAGGCACCCATCAGCCTTGAAGGCTAGATCCGGACATGATTGAAGGTTCAGAGCACCTGACCTGAACTTTGGGTGTTTGAGCTCGAGGTGGGGGAAGGATTCGATTGAGCACGGGAGGGAAAAAAGTAAAAGCCTTGTCCCTTTATAAAGAGGGTGAATATCAAGCGTCCTCTCCGTGGCCATTTGGACTTGCCTATAGTCTAGGAGTCCTAGAAGCGGTTGGGTTACCCACGCCCGTATTGATGAGAATCCCGGAATAAGGGGACACGATCTCTGCTTTAACAAGACGTGCCAAGGAAACCGCCTCGCATGACACGCTGAGGTGGGACAATAAAACTATTCGAATAGAGGCTTGGCCGTGGTGCATCACACTACGGAATACGTCAGCAGATTAGATTTGTGTAAATATTATTCTCTCTATGGCAATATGTGGAAACTTATTTTGCAGAGCCGGACACTATCTTTGTGTTCAAAATCTTCTATGAAGTACCTGGAGGAGGAACCCGCCTTGCAATGCCGAAGACAAACTGAGCGCCGGACACGTCGTCATTGAAGCCTGGTTCAGGGGCTACTAAGGGAGTCCTGGATTAGGGGGTGTCCGGATGGCCGGACTATACCTTCAGCCGGACTCCTGGACTATGAAGATACAAGATTGAAGACTTCGTCCCGTGTCCAGAAGGGACTTTCCTTGGCGTGGAAGGCAAGCTTGGCGATACGGATATGCAGATCTCCTACCATTGTAACCGACTTTGTAACCCTAACCCTCTCCGGTGTCTATATAAACCGGAGGGTTTTAGTCCGTAGGACAACATACAGAACAACAATCATACCATAGGCTAGCTTCTAGGGTTTAGCCTCTCTGATCTTGTGGTAGATCTACTCTTGTACTACCCATATCATCAATATTAATCAAGCAGGACGTAGGGTTTTACCTCCATCAAGAGGGCCCGAACCTGGGTAAAACTTCGTGTCCCTTGCCTCCTGTTACCATCCGGCCTAGACGCACAGTTCGGGACCCCCTACCCGAGATCCGCCGGTTTTGACACCGACAGGTGCCTTGGGCATCCCCAAGCTTAGGCTCTTGCCACTCCTGATTCCATAATCCATCGAATCTTTACCCAAAACTTGAAAACTTCACAACACAAAACTTAACAGAAAACTCGTAAGCTCCGTTAGTATAAGAAAATAAATCACCACTTAGGTACTGTTTTGAACTCATTCTAAATTTATATTGGTGTTAAACCTACTGTATTCCAACTTCTCTATGGTTTATAAACTCTTTTACTAGCCATAGATTCATTAAAATAAGCAAACAACGCATAGAAAACAGAATCTGTCAAAAACAGAACAGTCTGTAGTAATCTGTAGGTTTCGACCACTTCTGGAGCTCATAAAATTCTCAAATAAATTGGTGGACCTGAGGAATTTGTCTATTAATCGTCTGAAAAAAGAATTAACTAAATAGCACTCTCCAATAAAAAAATGGCAGCAATTCTCGTGAGCGCTAAAGTTTCTGTTTTTTACAGCATGATCATAAAGATTTCACCCAAGTCTTCCCAAAGGTTCTACTTGGCACAAACACTAATTAAAACATAAAACCACATATAAACATAGGATAGATAAATTATTTATTACTAAACAGGAGCAAAAAGCAAGGAACAAAATTAAAGTTGGGTTGCCTCCCAACAAGCGCTGACATTTTAATGCCCCAAGCTAGGCATGATGATTTCAATGATGCTCACATAAAAGATAAGGATTGTAACATAAAGAGGGCATCATGAAGAATATGAATAGCACATTTAAGTCTAACCCACTTCCTATGCATAGGAATTTTGTGAGCAAACAACTTATGGGAACAATAATCAACTAGCATAGGAAGGCAAAACAAGCATAACTTCAAAACTTTAAGCACATAGAGAGGAAACTTGATATTATTGCAATTCCTACAAGCATATGTTCCTCCCTCATAATAATTTTAAGTAGCATCATGAATGAATTCGACAATATAACCAGCACCTAAATCATTCTTTTCATGATCTACAAGCATAGAATTTTT
Source organism: Triticum urartu (assembly GCF_003073215.2). Taxonomy (NCBI): domain Eukaryota; kingdom Viridiplantae; phylum Streptophyta; class Magnoliopsida; order Poales; family Poaceae; genus Triticum; species Triticum urartu. The sequence continues at coordinate 99,871,428 of NC_053022.1, forward strand.
ATTACTCTCCACATGCAAAATTCTTCTCATGAATAATAGTGGGAGAAAACTCAACAAAATAATTATCATGTGAGGCATAATCCAATTGAAAACTAAAATCATAATGACAAGTTTCATGGATATCATTATTCTTTATAGCATACAAGTCATCACAATAATCATCATAGATAGCAACTTTGTTCTCATAATCAATTGGAACCTCTTCCGAAATAGTGGAATCATTACTAAATAAAGTCATGACCTCTCCGAAACCACTTTCATCAACATAATCATCATAAATAGGAGGCATGCTATTATCATAATAAATTTGCTCATCAAAACTTGGGGAACAAAAAATATCATCTTCATCAAACATAGCTTCCCCAAGCTTGTGGCTTTGCGTATCATTAGCATCATGGATATTCAAGGAATTCATACTAACAACATTGCAATCATGCTCATCATTCAAATATTTAGTGCCAAACATTCTAATGCATTCTTCTTCTAACACTTTGGCACAATTTTCCTTTCCATCATACTCATGAAAGATATTAAAAATATGAAGTGTATGAGGCAAACTCAATTCCATATTTTTTTGTAGTTTTCTTTTATAAACTAAACTAGCAATAAAACAAGAAACTAAAAGACTCGATTGCAAGATCTAAAGATATACCTTCAAGCACTCACCTCCCCGGCAACGGCGCCAGAAAAGAGCTTGATGTCTACTACACAACCTTCTTCTTGTAGACGTTGTTGGGCCTCCAAGTGCAGAGGTTTGTAGGACAGTAGCAAATTTCCCTCAAGTGGATGACCTAAGGTTTATCAATCCGTAGGAGGCATAGGATGAAGATGGTCTCTCTCAAGCAACCCTGCAACCAAATAACAAAGAGTCTCTTGTGTCCCCAACACACCCAATACAATGGTAAATTGTATAGGTGCACTAGTTCGGCGAAGAGATGGTGATACAAGTGGTATATGGATAGTAGATAAAGGTTTTTGTAATCTCAAAATATAAAAACAGCAAGGTAACTAATGATAAAAGTGAGCGTAAACGGTATTGCAATGCGTTGAAACAAGGCCTAGGGTTCATACTTTCACTAGTGCAAGTTCTCTCAACAATAATAACATAATTGGATCATGAAACTATCCCTCAACATGCAACAAAGAGACTCCAAAGTCACTAATAGCGGAGAAGAAGAGATTATAGTAGGGTATGAAACTACCTCAAAGTTATTCTTTCCAATCAATCCGTTGGGCTATTCCTATAAGTGTCACAAACAGCCCTAGAGTTCGTACTAGAATAACACCTTAAGACACAATTCAACCAAAACCCTAATGTCACCTAGATACTCCAATGTCACCTCAAGTATCCGTGGGTATGATTATATGATATGCATCACACAATCTCAGATTCATCTATTCAACCAACACATAGAACATCAAAGAGTGCCCCAAAGTTTCTACCGGAGAATCACGACGAAAAACGTGCGCCAACCCCTATGCATAGGTTCATGGGCGGAACCCGCAAGTTGATCACCAAAACATACATCAAGTGAATCACGTGATATCCCATTGTCACCACAGATACGCACGGCAAGACATACATCAAGTGTTCTCAAATCTTTAAAGACTCAATCCGATAAGATAACTTCAAAGGGGAAACTCAATCCATTACAAGAGAGTAGAGGGGGGAGAAAACATCATAGGATCCAAATATAATAGCAAAGCTCGTGATACATCAAGATTGTGCCAAATCAAGAACACGAGAGAGAGAGAGAGAGAGATCAAACACATAGCTACTGGTACATACCATCAGCCCCGAGGGAAAACTACTCCCTCCTCATCATGGAAAGCACCGGGATGATGAAGATAGCCACCGGAGAGGGATTCCCCCTCCGGCAGGGTGCCGGAACGGGTCTAGATTGATTTCGGTGGCTACGGAGGCTTCTGGCGGCGGAACTCCCGATCGATTGTGCTCCCCGATTGTTTTAGGGTATATGGATATATATAGGCGGAAGAGGTACGTGAGGGGAGCCACGAGGGGCCCACGAGGGTGGAGGGCACGCCCCCCTGCCTCGTGGCTTCCTCGTTGCTTCCCTTACGTGGACTCCAAGTCTCCCGGGTTGCTTTCCTTCCAAAAATAAGTTCTGTGAAGTTTTAGGTCAATTGGACTCCGTTTGATTTTCCTTTTCTGCGATACTTTAAAACAAGGAAAAAACAGAAACTGGCACTGGGCTCTAGGTTAATAGGTTAGTCCCAAAAATAATATAAAAGTGTATAATAAAGCCCATAAACATCCAAAACAGAAGATAATATAGCATGGAGCAATCAAAAATTATAGATACGTTGGAGACGTATCAATGAGGTAGTTGTACCTTCTCCTGAACTGGAAAATGGTTCATCATAGAAATCAGTTCTAGTGATGCCTACACCAATTAGTGAGGAAGTTAATGATGATGATCATGAAACTTCATATCAAGTTACTACTGAACCTTGTAGGTCAACCAGAGTATGTTACGCACCAGAGTGGTATGGTAATCCTATTCTGGAAGTCATGTTACTAGACCATGACGAACCTACGAACTATGAGGAAGTGATGATGAGCCCAGACTCCATGAAATCTAAGGTGAGATCCATCTATAAGAACAAAGTGTGGACTTTGGTGGACTTGCCCGATGATCGGCGAGCCTTAGAGAATAAATGGATCTTCAAGAGGAAGACGAACGCTAATGGTAGTGTTACTATCTACAAAGCTTGAATTGTCGAAAAAAGGTTTTCGACAAGTTCAAGGTGTTGAATACGATGAGATTTTCTTACTCGTATTGATGCTTAAGTCTGTCCGAATCATGTTAGCAATTGCCGCATTTTATGTAATCTGGCAAATGGATGTTAAAACTGCATTCCTTAATGGATTTATTAAAAAGAGTTGTATATGATGCAACCAAAAGGTTTTGTCGATCCTAAAGGTGCTAACAAAGTGTGCAAGATCCAGTGATCCATCTATGGATTGGTGCAAGCATCTCGGAGTTGGAATATACGCTTTGATGAGTTGATCAAAGCATATAGTTTTATACAAACTTTTGGAGAAGCCTGTATTTACAAGAAAGTGAGTGGGAGCACTACAACATTTTTGATAAGTATATGTGAGTCACATATTGTTGGTCAGAAATGATGTCGAATTTGCTGGAAAGCATAAAGGAGTGTTTGAAAGGAGTTTTTTCAAAGAAAGACCTCGGTGAAGTTGCCTACATATTGGGCATCAAGATCTATAGAGATAGATCAAGACGCTTGATAAGTTTTTTCAATGAGTACATACCTTGACAAGATTTTGAAGTAGTTCAAAATGGAACAGTCAAAGAAGGAGCTCTTGCGTGTATTGCAAGGTGTAAAGTTGAGTGAGACTCAAAACATGACCACAGCAAAAATAGAAAACAGAATGAAAGTCATTCCCTATGCCTCAGCCATAGGTTCTATAAAGTATGCGATGTTGTGTACCAGACCTATTATGTACCTTCCCATGAGTTTGGCAAGGGGGTACGATAGTGATCTAGGAGTGAATCACTAGACAGCGGTCAAAGTTATCCTTAGTTACCTAAGAGGACTAAGGAAATATTTCTCGGTTATGGAGGTAATAAAGAGATCGTCGTAAAGAGTTACGTCGATGCAAGCTTTTACACTGATCCGGATGACTCCGAGTCTCAATCTGGATACATATTGAAAGTGGGAGCAAGTAGCTAGAATAGCTCCATGCAGAGCATTGTAGACATAAAATTTGCGAAATACATACAGATCTGAATGCGGCAGACCCATTTACTAAACTTCTCTCACAAGCAAAATATAATCACACCTTAGTACCCTTTGGGTATTAGTCACATAGCGATGTGAAGTAATCACATAAAGATGTGAACTATTGGTGTTAAATCACATGACGACATGAACTAGATTATTGACTCTAGTGCAAGTGGGAGACTGAACGAAATATGCCCTAGAGGCAATAATAAAAGTGTTATTTATATTTCCTTATATCATGATAAATGTTTATTATTCATGCTAGAATTGTATTAACCGGAAACTTAGTACATGTGTGAATACATAGACAAAACAGAATGTCCCTAATATGCCTCTACTTTACTAGCTCGTTAATCAAAGATGGTTATATTTCCTGACATGTGTTGTCATTTGATGAACAGGATCACATCATTAGAGAATGATGTGATGGACAAGAACCATCCATTAGCTTAGCATTATGATCGTTTAGTTTTATTGCTATTGCTTTCTTCATGACTTATACATGTTCCTCTGACTATGAGATTACGCAACTGCCGAATACCGGAGGAACACCTTGTGTGCTATCAAACGTCACAATGTATCTGGGTGATTATAAATATGTTCTACAGGTGTCTCCGAAGGTATTTGTTGGGTTGGCATAGATCAAAATTAGGATTTGTCACTCCGTGTATCGGAGAGGTATCTCTGGGCCCTCTCGGTAATGCACATCACTATGAGCCTTGCAAGCAATGTGACTAATGAGTTAGTTGCGGGATGTTGCATTATGGAACGAGTAAAGAGACTTGCCGGTAACGAGATTGAACTAGGTATGATGATACCGACGATCTAATCTCACGCAAGTAACATACCGATGACAAAGGGAACAACGTATGTTGTTATGCGATTTGACCAATAAAGATCTTCGTAGAATATGTGGGAGCCAATATGAGCATCCAGGTTCTGCTATTGGTTATCGATCGGAGAGGTGTCTCGGTCATGTCTACATAGTTCTCTAACCCGTAGGGTCCGCACGCTTAACGTTCGATGGCGATTTTATATTGTATGAGTTATGTGATTTGATGACCGAATGTTGTTCGGAGTCCCGGATGAGATCACATACATGACAAGGAGTCTCGAAATGGTCGAGAGGTAAAGATTCATATATAGGACGATAGTATTTGCACGCCGGAAGTGTTTCGGGGGTACCGGGTACGTATCGGGTCACCGGAAAGGGGTTCCGGGCACCCCCTGGCCAAGATATGGGCCTTATTGGGCCTAGGACGGGACAGACCAGCCCCTAGTGGGCTGGTGTGCCCCATACATGGCAGAATAGGGGGAGGAAAGGGAGAGGAGAGAAAGGAAGGGGGCAATTCGGCCTCCCCTTTCCTTCTCTCCCCCCTCCTCTTTTCTTCTCCCTCCGAAAACATGGAAAAGGGGGAGGCCGAATAGGATTAGGCCCCAAGTAGGATTCCTCCTACTCGGGGCGTGCCTCCTGATGCTCCCTCCCCCTCCCACCTATATATATGTGGGGGGCACCGCTAGAACACACAACAGACAATCTCTTAGCCATGTGCGGTGCCCCCTCCAAAGTTTACCACCTCAGTCATATCGTCGTAGTGCTTAGGCAAAGCCCTGCGCCGGTAACCTCATAATCACCATCAACATGTCATCGAGCTGATGGAACTCTCCCTCGTTCTCAACTGAATCAAGAGCTCGAGGGACGTCATCGTGTTGAACATGTGCAGAACACGGAGGTGTCATACGTTCGGTACTTGGATCAGTTGGATCGTGAAGACGTTCGACTACATCAACCGCGTTACTAAATGCTTCCGCTTTCGGTCTACGAGGGTACATGGACACTCTCCCGTCTCATTGCTATGCATCTCATAGATAGATCTTGCATGATCATAGGAATTTTTTTGAAATACTGCATTCCCCAATAGGCACAACCCACCAGGGCGCCCCCAGATGGGTTGTCCCCACCTGGTGGCCCCGCAGACCCTGATTCCAACTCCATAAATACCTATTTTTCCAGAAAAAATCAAGGATAAAGAATTATCGCGATCCATGAGACGAAGTCGCCGTCACCTCCTGTTCTTCATCGAGAGGCCGGATCTGGAGTCCGTTTGGGGCTCCAGAGAGGGGGATCTTCGTTCTTCGACATCACCAACCCTTCTCCATCGCCAATTCCATGATGCTCCCCACCGGGAATGAGTAATTCCTTCGTAGGCTCGCTGGTCAGTGAGGAGTTGGATGAGATTCATCATGTAATTGAGTTAGTTTTGTTAGGGCTTGATCCCTAGTATCCACTATGTTCTTAGATTGATGTTGTTATGACTTTGCCATGCTTATCACTTTGGGCATGAGTGCCATGATTTCAGATCTGAACCGTTTATGTTATCACCATTATATCCATGTTCTAGATCCGATCTTGCAAGTTATAGTCACCTACTATGTGTTATGATAAGGCAACCCCGGAGTGACAATAGTCAGGACCACTCCCGGTGATGACAGTAGTTTGAGGAGTTCATGCATTCACTATGTATTAATGCTTTGTTCCGGTTCTCTATTAAAAGGAGGCCTTAATATCCCTTAGTTTCCAATATGGACCCCGCTGCCACGGGAGGGTAGGACAAAAGATGGCATGCAAGTTCTTTCCATAAGCACCTATGACTATTTACGGAATACATGCCTACATTATATTGATGAACTGGAGCTAGTGCCGTATCGCCCTAGGTTATAACTGTCTCATGATGAATATCATCCAACAAGTCACCGATCCAATGCCTACAAATTTATCCTATATTGTTCTTGCTAAGTTATTACTGCTATCATCATTGTTACACTTGCTACAAAACTATTGCTATCACTGTTACCGTTACCGTTGCTGCTGCTACTATTATCAAAACTATCATACTACTTTGCTACTGATCACTTTGCTGCAGATAATTAATCTCCAAGTGTGGTTGAATTGACAACTCAGCTCCTAATACCTTCAAATATTCTTTGGCTCCCCTTGTGTCGAATCTATAAATTTGGGTTGAATACTCTACCCTCGAAAACAGTTACGATCCCCTATACTTGTGGGTTATCAGCCTGCAGTGCAATCGCTCGGGTTCAATGGGAGAACGCCTCGCTCGGGTTCAGTTAGAACCCAACGCCTCGCTCCCACGCGCATATGTGTATGAGAGAAACGCGCATCGCTCAGCCCCCGACCACCCACAGTAACCGGGAAATCCCTGATATTTTTCCTCGCCCTCGCTTCTACCACGGTTTTTTCCGTCATGGACGGCCCAAAGAATGTAATGTAGCTGCGTCTCCGGCCCACCCAGGATGAAAAACCCATTTTCTGTCATGATTTTTTGTCATAGAAGTAGGAGCCCACCACATCTTTGATGATACCGGGTTTTGTCACAATTATCGTCATAGAAGTGTCATAAGCATGATAGAAAAAAATTCGTTCGGCCCAAAATGTCACGGACGTGTCTTTTTTTGTACTGAATATGGATGGTAGATATAGGTTTTTGTAATCTGAAAATATAAAAATAGCAAGGTAACTATTAACAAAAGTGAGCGAAAATGGTATTGCAATGCTTAGAAACAAGGCCTAGGGTTCATACTTTCACTAGTGCAAATTCTCTCAACAATGATAACATAATTAGATCATATAAAATCCCTCAATGTGCCACAAAGAGTCACTCCAAAGTCACTAATAGCGGAGAATAAATGAAGAGATTATTGTAGGGTACGAAACCACCTCAAGGTTATTCTTTCTGATCGATCTATTGGGTTATTCCTATAAGTGTCACAAACAGCCCTAGAGTTCGTACTAAAATAACACCTTAAGACACACATCAACCAAAACCCTAATGTCACCTAGATACTCCAATGTCACCAAAAGTATCCGCGGGTTTGATTATATGATATGCATCACACAATCTCAGATCTATTCAAACCAACACAAAGAACTTCAAAGAGTGCCCCAAAGTTTCTACCGGAGAGTCAAGACGAAAACATGTGGCAACCCCTATGCATAAGTTCACAAGGTCACAGAACCCGCAAGTTGATCACCAAAACATACATCAAGTAGATCACGTGAATATCCCATTGTCACCACAGATAAGCACATGCAAGACATACATAAAGTGTTCTCAAATCCTTAAAGACTCAATTCGATAAGATAACTTCAAAGGGAAAACTCAGTCCATTACAATAAGGTAGAGAGGGAGAAACATCATAAGATCTAACTATAATAGCAAAGCTCGCGGTACATCAAGATCGTGCCAAATCAAGAACACAAGAGAGAGAGAGAGAGAGATCAAACACATAGCCACTGGTACATACCCTCAGCCCAGAGGGTGAACTACTCCCTCCTCGTCATGGAGAGCGCCGGGATGATGAAGATGGCCACTGGTGATGGTTTTCCCCTCTGGCAAGATGCCGGAATAGGGTCCCGATTGGTTTTTGGTGGCTATAGAGGCTTGCGGCGGCGGAACTCCCGGTCTAGGTTTCTTTTTGGGGGTTTATGTATTTATTGGAATTTTTGGCATCGGTTTCATGTCAGGGGGGTCCACGAGTCAACCACAAGGTCGGAGGGCATGCCCTAAGGGGGTGGGCGCGCCCTCCACCCTTGTGGAGGCCTCGTGGCTCTTCTGGCCCAACTCTTTTGCTTCGGGGGCTTCTTCTGGTCCATAAAAAATCACCGTAAATTTTCAGGTCATTTGGACTCCGTTTGATATTCCTTTTCTGTAAAACTCAAAAACAAGGAAAAACAGAAACTGGCATTGGGCTCTAGGTTAATAGGTTAGTCCCAAAAATCATATAAAATAGCATATAAAACATCCAAGATGGATAATATAATAGTATGGAACAATAAAAAATTATAGATACATTGGAGACGTAACAGTACTTAGTTTTCTTGATTTCATTCGTAGGCGTAGCATGGCATTTCTCTTGACTAACTTAGGTGGCCCCGAGATGGTGTGCGGCGGATAGGATGGATTGTTAGGAGGCCTTGGTGGATGAGTGGTGCTCTCCCCAATGGCTAGCTGTCCACAACAAGGCCAAGGATAAGCGTACCCAAATGCAAGGTGTGCCACACCATCAAGGGAGCTCCAACATGTTAGAGTACGGGGTTAACTTGGTATGTGGTTTGCTTCATGTTTCATGCATTTTCATTCTTTATGCTAGCTTGAGCCCTTAACTAATATTTTGTTCATCTCTTTTAGGCGCAACACAAGAAGAAGGAGGTGCCAGGGGTGTTCGACCTCTATGACATGGCCCATACTGCCCCGTACAAGAAGGCCAAGGCATTCTCTGAGTCTGACCTCGATCATCCAGAGAGCCTCACCAACATCTCCTCCCACCACAAGCTCGTGAGGTACAGAGACGAGGGGAAGACGAGGAAAGGGTAACCCGAGCCAGAGTCCTTTTGATCTAGAGTTGGTGATGATATCTGGTGGCGGGAGGTCCCATGGCTCGGTAGCCATTGGGGATGGACTGATACGTTGTCCTGGAACTCTCCCGGAGATCAAGAAGCGCCAGACGAGCTCCGATCCTAATATGAGGCCTCTTCCACGGCCAATGGAGCTCGCCATCGAGGCTAGGGCCAAGGAGCTTCTGGCAGAGGCAAACAGGCAGGCCTGGAGAGGGAGGGTGACACGGAGGAGAGGACGGCTAGGCTATTGGAGGAGGAGAGGAACCGGAACGACGCATCTCATCGGGCCCTATACGAGCTCCTCGTGGTAAGTTTCTCCTGCATATTAGCCAAATCATGCACGTAATGTTCATTTCATTACTAACTAATATGACTGACTCAGGAAAACCAAATGTGCAGTCCGTGTGCCAGAGCAATAGTCAGACCCCTCCGCCGATGCCCCAGATTGGTATAGCGCCCACGGTGAGTTTCATTTGAATGGTCACTAGTTACTAGTATTCACATTTGAGTTGCATCATTCTAATGAGACATTGCAAATGATCTTTGGTGCAGCATGCCTCCTGATAAGCATCGTCCGATCCTTCTCCGTCTGCCACTGGCGCAACCCCGCCCGGTCCTTCACCTGCGTGATGATGGTAACTTTTCCCAAGTGTTTTTCTTAACAAATGCATACTTAGCTTAAAAATGACCTATATAGCTCCAAAATGGCCTATACTTAGCTTATTTTCCTCGAAAATGACATAATAACCTTACTTAGCTCCAAAATGACATATTTTACCTAGGATAGCTATAAAATGACATATACTTGGCACTTTTTCCTCCAAAATGACTTAATATGCTTAGTTAGCTAAAAAATGGCATAACTACCTAGGATAGCTCAATAATGATCTATCCTTAGCTTAGCTAGTTGATTTATTACATAATTAGCTTACTTGGGTAAAAATGGCATAATAACCTTGGTTTAGCTCCAAACTGTCATATAAGTAGTTTATTTTCCTCCAAAATATCAAAATGACCAATTTTAACTAGGATAGCTCTAAAATGACCTACACTTACCATTTTGTTGTCACAGCCCTAGATTTTGCTTGTAGCTTTTTACCTGAGTGAGCATCATGCATCATGTCTAAATTCTGAAAGTTGAATTGAGGTTAGTTGAAACCCTCATAAAACCTTTCAAAAATGATCAACATTAAAATGTTCTCAAAGAAGCCCAAGAAAATGTTGCTGTTAAACCTTGGAAAATATTGGCAAGAGGTAAAACTTAAAACAATATTTTTGGAATCTCAGAGATATTTATTTTGGGCCTTTGAATTAATTCAATAACTATTTGCATTGGATATATATTCTTTATATAATTAATATATGTCCAATAATTCTGGAACTTTTTATGTGGTTTGGGATATTTTAGTTCTAGTCACATAATTATTTTCAGGATTTTATTAAATGGTTTGGTGTTAAAACTAAACCCAAAACAATTGCAGAAAAATAGAAAACAGAACAATTAATAAAACAGAGAAGAGAGAGAAGCCCACCTCCGCCTTACCTGGCGGCCCAAGTGGCCGGCCCGGCCCACCTGGCCCCCTCCCCTGTCGTCTTCCTCCTTGCCAGGAGGATGAGCGCGTGGCCGCGGCGCGCTGGCACGCGCCTCGCCAGCTCCTTCTCGCCGTCGAGGGCCTGGACGCCTCCACGAGTGCCACGCCACCTCCCCGACCCCCCTCTCACTTCTCCCTCGCTCTCTGGACCTCCCTCCCCCTCGCTCCTCTGATTCCCCCCCCCCATGGCCGAGCATGCCCATCGCCGCCGCTCGCTGTTGCCATGGCCACTGGCCCTCCCTCACCCATCCAACGTGCTCACAAGCTCCGCCTCATCTGCCTCTTCCTCCTCGACGATTCTCCCGGCCTCGGACGCGCTGCTTCATCGTCACCATCGCCGTTTCCGTCGCCGGCCACCGAAGCTCATTGCCGTCGATTCGGGAGCTACCGGACGTCCCCGACCTCGCCCTCGCGCTCGTTGGACTCGCGGTGAGCTCCTCTACCGATTCCCCATACTCCCATGCCCACTAGCTCATCGTAGCACCCGTTCCCGTCGAGCCCGAGAGCTTGGCTCCGCCGGCCATGCCACCACCGTGACCACAGCTGCGCAAACTCGCAACCGAACACTCCACCGCACTCGCTGCGTCCCCAGGAGGCCAACGCAGCCGCTAGCCGGCCCCCTAGTGCATCGCAGCCTCGTGCCCGCATGTTCCCGAACTCCGGTCGCCGCAAAAGTTGCCGCCGCCGTCGATTTAGTCAACCCCGGCACGAGGTGTTGCCACCGCTGGATGCGCGAGTCTCCCAGCTCGTCGTAGCCGCAAACCACGAGCGAAACGATGCTTTGTAGCTCCGTCCCGAGCATCTCCGGCGAGCCACCGCCGTGCTTTTGGTCGCCGAGGTCGACCGCTGACGTGGTCGCTTAATTAAGACTAATCACCACTAATCCCTCTCTAACAGACGCTGACAGACGGGCCCCACCCATTAATTAACCATAGGGTTATACCCTGTTTAATTTAAGCTAATGACCGTGGCCCCACCGGTCAGTTTGACCTGGCCACGTCACACGTTGACCGACCCCACCCGTCAGTGTTGACTTTGCTGATGCGGCAGTTGACCGGTCCCACATGTCATCCACCCAAACCAGCACTGTTACACTGACCCGTGGGTCCCAACCGTCAGGTTTGACTCTGGGCGACCGTGTTGACCAGCTGACGTCACAGTGACGTAATGCTGACGCAATAATTCATTTTCTGGAATTAGTTAATTCTAAATAATTCAGAAAATTCCAGAAAATGCCCAAAACTTCTAAAAATCATAGAAAATCAACCGTAACTCCAAATGAAATAAATTATATATGAAAAATTATCAGAAAAATTCAAGGAATCTGTTTATGGCATTTTCATGCATGTTAGAACAACTTATGGCTGCTGATTAGGCCAATTCATATAAATGGAATTTAAACTCTCACATATGGAGTTTGAATTTGAACCTAGGGTTCAAACCAACTCCATCTAACATGTTGCTAGTTGCATTAGCTCAAACATAGCATATTGACATGTCATGATCATGCATCATATTGTGCATTGCATTGATTGTGTTTCTTTCTCCTGTTGCCGGTATTTGTCCCCTCCCGATAGACGTGGTTTCGACGATGGGTTCGATGACACCGATGAAGAGCTATAATATCTTCAGAAGTGCCAGGCAAGCAAAAACCCCTTGTTCATTCCGATACAAGCCCACTCTCTCGCTCCTGCTCTCTTTTACTGCATTAGGACAACAACGATTCATCTGTACTTGTTGCGGTAGTTGGACCCCTTATCCTCTGCATGACCTGTCATTGCCACAGTAAATAGATGAAACCCACTAGCATGAGTAGGAGTTGTTTGAGCCCTGATGTGCCTACTCATTCATGCTTGTTTGTCATGCCTGCTACTGCTTAGAGTTGAGTCAGGTCTGATTCATCGGGGATGGATCGGAGGTGTGTAAACATGTCCTACCGTGTGTGAGCTAAGTGTATGAACATGTTTTGGTAAAGGTAGCGGTGAGAGGCCATGTAGGAGTACATGGTGGGTTGTCTCATTGAAACCGTCCTCAGGAACTGAGCTCTGTGTTTATGATCCATGAAACAGCTACTACCACACATTGGGCCCTGAAATATGACCCCGCTCGACTTACTGACCCTTCTCGCCTCTGTCCAGGAGTTGCAACTAGTTTCTGGTGTTTGTAGGACATGTGTTGGCGGCCGTGCGTAGCGCTGACCCTAGGGGTGGGCTATGATGCGGTAGATACACTGTGGCCGGGTATGCCGGGCGCCCGTTTGGTGTCTCGGGACCCTGTACACATCGTTTGGGGCCGTTGAGGACACCCCGGCCGGATTTCCTTGCAGATGGAACCCGAATAGGCGATAAACCTGGACTAGAGACTTGTGTGGTTAGTCAGGTCGTGGTCTACACCCACGTCGGCTTTCGCTTGAAGTCTGCCGAGCACATGTCGTGTGCAGACGCTAAGTGGTGGAAACATGTGTGACGAAGTACACCCCTGCAGGGTTATAAATGATCTATTCGAATAGCCGTGTCCGCGGTAAAGGACTTCTGGGTTGCCTATAACAGTTCATAGACAAGTGAAAGTGGATACTCTAAAACTCTCAAGATAAGTGTGAGTGCTATGGATGGCCTTCTCGTAGGGAGACGGGAGTGGTTCCATAGTGGTGTATTGGATGGTGAATATGTGGACTCGTGTGCGCCACCTCAAAAGAGTTGCTTGCAGTCATAGTTCAGATAGCCACCGAGTCAAAGCTGGCTTGCTACAGTTAAACTCCACCACCCCCCCTTTCGTTGATACCGATGCATATGTAGCTAGTTCTGATGTAAGTCTTGCTGAGTACTCTTGTACTCATGTTTGCTTAATTTATGTTTTGCAGAGAGATTTCAGTCTCGCTAGTAGTTCCGCGTGGACTTCGACGTTTAGCTTGATACCTCAGCTACGATCTTGTGCCCTTGGCAGGATCTGGTAGATAGTCAGGCTTCTCAGCCTTCTTCATTTGTAGTGTCTGTACTCAGACAAGTTAAGCTTCTGCATGTGCTTGTTTCTTGTATGTTCTGTGTGTTGGGTCATAAGACCCATGTTTGTAATATCTCGCTCCTCGGAGCCTAATGAATAAATACTTGAGTTGTAGAGTTATGTTGTGATGCCATGTTGTATTTACACATATCGAGCATATTGTGTGTATGATTGAAATGCTTGGTATGTGTGGGATCCAACAATCTAGTTGTTTATCCTTGGCAGTCTCTCTTATGGGGAAATGTAGTCTAGTGCTTCCATGAGCCATAGTAGTCCGCTACAGCCCGGTTCACCGGAGTCCTGCTAGCCCAGCACTACTGTTCAGGACACTTGACTGGCCGGCATGTGTTTCACTTTGTTCCTATGTCTGTCCCTTCGGGGAAATGTCACGCGGTGACTTCCGGAGTCCTGCCTAGCCTGCTACAGCCCGGGTTCCCCGGAGTCCTGTTAGCCCAGTGCTACAGCCCGGAATCACTCGTTGATGACCGACTGACCGACATGCTCGATGTGATTCATGTATGCCTGTCTCCATAGGTCTGTGCCGCTTTGGGTTCACAACTAGCCATGTCGGCCCGGGTTCTCTGTCATATGGATGCTAGCGACACTATCATATACGTGAGCCAAAAGGCGCAAACGGTTCCGGGCTATGGTAAGGCGACACCCGTGGGATACCGTGCGTGAGGCCGCAAAGTGATATGAGGTGTTACCGGCTAGACCGATGTGACTTGGAATCGGGGTCCTGACATTTGTCCTCCAAAATGAATACATATGCTTAGTTAGCTCAAATGGCATAACTACCTAGGTTAGCTCAAAATGGCCTATACTTAGCTTGTTTAGTTCATTTATGACATATTTAGGTAAAAAATGGCATAATAACCTTGGTTTAGATCCAAACTGTCATATCATTAGTTTATTTTCCTCCAAAATGACAAAATAACCTTACCTAGCTCCAAAATGACCGATTTTAACTACGATAGCTCTAAAATGACCTACACTTACCATTTGTCCTCCAAAATGAATAAATATGCTTAGTTAGCTCAAAAATGGCATAACTACCCAGGTTAGCTCAACAATGACCTACACTTAGCTTATTTAGTTCATTTATGAAATACTTAGGTAAAAATGGCATAATAATGTTGGTTACCTCCAAAATGGCATATACTTAGCTTATTTTCCTCAAAAATGGCATAATAATCTTGGTTACCTCCAAAATGACCTATTTACCTTGCTTAGCTCTAAAATGACCTACACTTAGCATTTTTTCCTCCAAAATGACTTAATATGCTTAGTTAGCTAAAAATGGCATAATTACCTAGGTTACCTTAGTTAGAATAAGAAGAAGATAAAGAAGATGAGAAAAGAAAGAGAAATTCTTCTTCTTCTAACTTTCTTCTTTCCCAATTTGTAGATTTGCTTTAGATCACGGAAGCTTGCGTTGATGGAGTCTACTCTTCTCCTTGTCCTTCCTTTTTGTTTTGATTTTGTAGGATGAGCAATGTGAAACTTGCTACCTATATATGTATGTATGGATGAAACCATGTATGCTTGTTGATGTCTATATATATGTTGGATATGGACTTTTGAGTTGGTATGTATATGTGTTGGATGATCATATCCATATGGCAGGGATATGTATGCTTGTTGAAAGTATTTTCAAATGTATATATATGTGTGAAATTGATTGAATATAAGAAAAAACAGGGGCAATACATGCACTTTGCGGTATGCTGGCAGACGGCAAAGCTTCCACGTGGCAGCTACCTGTGCAACCTGGGGGCACTGGGCTAGCCTATTTGGTTGCTTTGCCGTCTGCTGGCAGACGGCAAAGACCTTTGCATCTTTGTCGTCTGCCAGCAGACGGCATAGCAAGCCACGTGGCAGCTACCTAGGGGCGGCACCTGGGCTGGCCTATTTGGGCACTTTGCCATCTGCTGGCAGACGACAAAGATGCAAAGGCCTTTGTCGTCTGCGAGCAGACGGCAAAGCACGCCATTAACCCCTTAACGGACCTAACCCTAACATGTGTCGTCCATGCCCTTTGCCGTCTGCTGGCAGACAACAAAGACCTTTGCATCTTTGCCGTCTACCAGCAGACGGCAACGTGCCCTTTGCCATAGTTCGTTTAGCCGGACGTGCTGTCGTCTGCTGGCTGATGGCAAAGGCCTTTGCCGTCTGCTAGGCATGCCCTTGCCGTCAGCCATGGCAAATGGCAAAGTGCCTGATTCCTATAGTGATACTATCAAAATATCGAACACATATCAAGTTCACATGATTACTTGCAACAAGATTTCTCCCGTGACCTCAAGAACAAAATTAACTACTCACAAATGATAATCATGCTCAAGATCAGAGGGGTGTTAAATAGCATATTGGATCTGAACATATAATCTTCCACCAAATAAACCATATAGTAATCAACTACAAGATGTAATCAACACTACTAGTCACCCACAAGTACCAATCTGAGGTTCCAATATAAAGATTGAACACAAGAGATGAACTAGGGTTTGAGAGGAGATGGTGTTGTTGAAGATGTTTATGGAGATTGCCCTCCCCGGGATGGGAGAGTTGTTGGTGATGATGATGACGATGATTTCCCCCTCTAGGAGGGAAGTTCTCCCGGCGGTCGCTCCACCGGAGGGCAAAAGTGCTCCTGCCCAAGTTCCACCTCGAGACGGTGGCGCTTTGTCTCGAAAGTCCTCTCCTCCTTTTTTCTAGGTCAAAATGACTTATATACCAGAAGAGGGGCACCTGAGGTGGGCTGGGCCGAGCACAACCCACCAGGGTGTGCCTGGGGGGCCAGGCGTGCCCTGGTGTCTTGTGCTCACCAGGTGGCCCCCCTTGGTAGTTATTTGCTCCAGTATTTCTTATTTATTCCATGAAAATTCCTCGTGAAGTTTCAGCTCATTTGGAGTTGTGCATAATAGCTAGCCTGACGTAGCTTTTTCAGGTCCGGATTTCCAGCTGCCGGAATTCTCCCTCTTTATGGATACCTTGCATATTATGAGAGAAAAGGCATTAGAATTACTCCAAAAAGCATTATTATGCATAAAAACATTATAAATATCAGTAGGTAAACATGATGCAAAATGGACGTATCAGGGAGCCAAAGAATATTTGCAAGTATTAGCAGCTGAGTTGTCAATTCAACCACACCTGGAGATTAATTATCTGCAGCAAAGTGATCAGTAGCAAAGTAGTATGATAGTTTTGATAGTAGTAGCAACAACAATAATAACGGTAATAGTGATAGCAATAGTTTGATAGCAAGTGCAACAGTAACAATAGCAGTAGTAACTTAGCAAGGACAATATGTAGGAAAATCATAGGCATTGGATCGATAATTCGTTGGATGATATTCATCATGTGACAGTTATAACCTAGGGCGATACGGCACTAGCTCTAGTTCATAAATATAATGTGGGCATGTATTTCGTAAATATTCATACGTGCTTATGGAAAGAACCTGCATGACATCTTTTGTCCTACCCTCCCGTGGCAGCGGGGTCCTATTGGAAACTAAGGGATATTAAGGCCTCCTTTTAATAGAGAATCGTGACAAAGCATTAACACATGGTGAATACATGTACTCCTCAAACTACGGTCATCACCGGGAAGTGTCCCGACTATTTTCACTCCGGGGTTGCCAGATCATAACACGTAGTCGGTGACTATAACTTGCAAGATCAGATCTAGAATATAGATATAATGGTGATAACATAAATGGTTCAGATCTGAAATCATGGCACCCGGGCCCAAAGTGACAAGCATTAAGCATGGCAAAGTCATAGCAACATCAATCTCAGAACATAATGGATACTAGGGATCAAGCCCTAACAAAACTAACTCGATTACATGATGAATCTCATCCAACTCCTTACTGACCAGTGAGGCTACGAAGGAATTACTCACTCCCGGTGGGGAGCATCATGGAATTGGCAATGGAGAAGGGTAGGTGATGACGAAGATCGAAGATCCCCCTCCCCGGAGCCCGAAACGGACTCTTGATCTGGCCTCCCGATGAAGAACAGGAGACGGCGGCGGGTCCGTCTCGTGAAACGCGATAGTTCTTTCTCCCTGATTTTTCCTGGAAAAATGTGATTTTATAGTGTCAGTTTCAGGGTCTGCGGGGCCACCGGGTGGGGACAACCCACCTGGGCGCACCTGGAGGGGGTGGCGCGCCCTAGTGGGTTGTGCCCACACAGGTGCCCCCCTCCGGTGGTTCTTGGCTCCAGAAATTCTCTTTTATTATATAAAAAAATCTTCGCAAAGTTTCGTTCCAATCCGATAACTTTTATTTCTGCACAAAAACAACACCATGGTAGTTCTGCTGAAAACAACGTCAGTCCGGGTTAGTTTCATTCAAATCATGCAAATTAGAGTCCAAAACAAGAGGAAAAGCGTTAGAAAAAGTAGATACGACGGAGACGTATCATATAGCTACTTCGGAAGCAGCGCACGAAGGAGTCTGGATGAAGAAGTTCATATCTGATCTGGGTGTGTAATACCTAGTGCATCGGATCCAATGACTATCTTTCGTGACAACATTGGAGCTATTGCCACTGCCAAGGAGCCCAGGTTCCCTAAGAGATCCAAGCACATCAAGAGCCGCTTCAACTCCATTCGTAATTATGTTAGGTATGGAGACATATAACTTTGCAAAGTACATATGGATCTGAATGTAGCAGACACATTAACTAAACCTCTTCCACGGGCAAAATATGATCAACACCAAGACTCCATGGGTGTTAGATTCATACCTATACACTAGATTATTGACTCTAGTGCAAGTGAGGGACTCTTGGAAATACACCCTAGAGGCAATAATAAACTGGTTATTATCATATTTCCTTGTTCATGATAAAGGTTTATTATTCATGCTAGAATTGTATTGATCGAAAACTTAAATACATGTGTGAATACATAAACAAATACTATATCCCTAGTGAGCCTATACTAGGCTAGCTCGTTGAACAAAGATGGTTAAGGTTTCCTAACCATAGACATGAGTTGTCATTTGATAACGGGATCACATCATTAGGAGAATGATGTGATGGACAAGACCCAACCGTAAGCTTAGCAGTTGATTGTACCAGTTTATTGTAATAGATTTCTTCATGTCAAGTATCTATTCCTAAGACCATGAGATCGTGCAACTCCCTGACACCCGAGGAATACTTAGTGTGTATCCAAACGTCACTTTGTAACTGGGTGATCATAAAGGTGCCCTACAGGTATCATCGAAGGTATTTGTTGGGTTGGCACGGATCGAGACTGGGATTTGTCACTCTGTGTGATGGAGAGATATCTCCGGGCCCTCTCGATAATACAACATCGAGCTTGCAAGCAATGTTGCTAATGAGTTAGTCACCAGATATTGTATTACAGAACAAGTAAAGAGGCTTGCCGTAAACGAGATTGAACTAGGTATGGAGACACCGACGATCGAATCTCGGGCAAGTAACATATCGCCAGACAAAGATAATTGCATACGGGATTAACCGAATCCTTGACATCGTGGTTCAACCGATAAAAGATCTTCTTGAATATGTAGGAACCAATATGGGCATCCAGGTCCCGCTATTGGTCATTGACCGGAGAGAGGTCTCAGTCATGACGATTGGCAACCGAATGTTGTTCGGAGTCCCAGATGATATCCCGGACGCCACGAGGAGTCTCGGAATGGTTGAGAGGTAAAGATTTATATATGGGAAGTCATATTTTGGGTTCTGGAAAAAGGTGCAGTTTTCCGGTATTGTATTGGGAAGCTTCCAGAAGGTTTCAGAGGATTCCTGAGGGGTACAGAAGTCCGCCAGTGGTCCACCACGTTCCAAGGGCTAGCATGGGCTGAGAGAAGGCTCCCTAGCCTTATTGGGCCAGGCGCACCAAGTCCTCAAAAGTCCATGCGGCTAGGGAAGGGAAAAGGGGGAGTCCTGGTAGGAATAGGATTGGACTTGGAGTCCAAGTCCTCTCCCCCTTGGCGCCAACTCCTATTAGGAGTAGGGCTGGACTCCCAGCCCTCCCACGCATATAAATATAGAGGAGGGGGCGCAACAAGGCACCCCAATACATTGGCCTTGGCTGCTGCCCGTCTCTCCCTGCCGGCATAGTACTCGTCAATGGTTTTTCGCTTAGTGAAGCCCTGCCATTATTTCGACTCCACCACCACCATCACCACCACGCCATCGTGTTGTTGTGACGCATCTACTTCTCTACCTTCTCTTGCTGGATCAAGGAGGAGGAGACGTCATCGAGCCGCACATGTGCTAAACTCGGAGGTGCCGTCCGTTCGACACTAGATCGGTTGGATCGTGGTCGGATCATGAAGAGTACGACGACATCAACCACAGTATATACGCTTCCGCTTTCGGTCTACGAGGGTACGTAGACACACTCTCTCCTCTCATTGCTATGCTTCTTCTAGATAGATCTTGAGTGTTCATAGGATATTTTTATTTTCATGCTCCGTACCCCATCAATGAATCCTTCTCTTTAATTTTTTTTCTTGGCGAATAGGTATATATGGAGTTGGCGTTAGGGTTACCGGAGGTCCAGGGGCCCCACAAGCTCGCAGGGCGCGCCCCAGGGGTGGGCACGCCCCCTGAGCTTGTGGCTCCTAAGTGACCCCCTCTGGTTCATTTTTCCGCCAGTATTTTTTATATATTCCATAAAATTCTACTAAATTTTCAGGTCAACCCGAGAACTTTGATTTCTGCACAACAACAACATGACAATTCTGCTGAAAACAGCGTCAGTCAGGGTTAGTTTCATTCAAATCATGCAAATTAGAGTTCAAAACAAGAGCAAAAGTGTTTGAAAAAGTAGATAAGATGGAGGCGTATCAACTGGTTGCTAGTGTAAGTGCTCATGTTGATCCTAACGATGTATAAATAGGAATTTTAAATTAATAATGCAAGAACTAAAATATAAAATACATAGCATGATTTACTATATTTAATTATGGAGTTGAATATTTCTCATGCATATTTGCATGTCGAGGTGAGTTTTTCCCATGCATGTTTGCATGCTAAGGTGGTATATGCGTATGTTGAGAGAAATATGCCAGTGAATGCTAGCTTTTTACGACTGCACGTGGTGAGGATATTGTCCTTCGGCCCCGTCTTTGTCGCATCGCCGCCTCTTCCAATGACGGTGTAGGGCTCGTGAGGTGGTTTCTAGGAAGTGTTGCATGTCTGGCTCTTGGGGTGGAGTTGGTGGCGCGTGCTATGACGGCGGCAGGTGCTTGCCATCTTTTTTTCAAGAGCACATACGCTAGACTGGGTGATGGCTTTGGATTTTGGCGTTGGTTCTTCTGACCCAGTGACTTCCCGTCCGCGGAATAGGCTAGCCCCAGATTCAAGGTCGAGGAGGAGCAGCGGCAGCGACGCGCCACCGACTCATTTTGGAAGCCATGGTCGTCGGGATCTAGAGGGACATATTTGTAGTTTCTGTTGTTTTATGGGTCTCCTTGTAAGGCCAAACTTTTAATAAAAATATCTACCTCCTGCAAAAAAAAGAATGCTAGCTTTTAGTAGATACAGAAGATTTTTCATGAGGACTAATTTTTATCATACACTTATAAATATAAGTCCTCTATTCACATGTTATTATTATCAAAGTACAACTAAAGGCAAATATGAACTTTCAGAGCGTCAAGGTCGGCTGGTCTAAAGTATAATTGCACCATCATCAAAACTAATACTTGTACTTTAGTGATCTATAAAAGGTCTTTATATTTGTTTAGAGAGAGAGTATTTTTCGTAAAGCAAGCAAGCGATTCCCGATATTCTAGGCATTTGTGGTAGTACCTAAATTATTCTTAATAGAGTTGAAGAAACAAAATCAAACTTATAACGGCCGACAAAGCAAAATCATAATTTTGAAACACGCTTCAAATTCGTCGAATTCAAAAAGTACAAAAATGTACATAGTACAGAAATGTACGATCATGAGAGAAAGGACTAAAGCTATAGAATTTGTGACTATCTATAAGGGCTCTTCACCAAGTGTGTGCACTGTACTTTATGGATTTTTATTTGTGAATTTTTCCATGATATGTTGCACAAGGTCACAAAATGTAAATATGAAAAGAATTAATGTTTTGGATGGATTCTCTGAGATGCCTGGCTCCCATTTTTACTCGAGATCGTTACAAGCTGAGCATGAGTCATGTTTTACAGCTCGATCATGAGCTTCACTCAGTTTGAGCTCGCTTGAATTTTCATATGAATTGAGCTGAGCCAACTTCAACTCGCTCGAGCTCGACTCGTTTGCAGCCCTAATTGCGACAAGAGCTGATAAGTGCTTTCACAACTGCTATAGTTCTAAACCATTTTTGTATTTTATGGTATTATATTCTTGAAAAGAATCCTGTTATTTAGTGTTGTTCACCCAAAGCAGACATCATATCCTATGTTTCAAACTAGCATCCAATTTTTTCCCTCAATTGATCCATCAATTTTTTTTCTCCCGTTGTAACGCACGGGTCCTTTTGCTAGTTATTCTTAATAGAGTTGACGAAACAAAATCAAACTTATAACGGCTGACAAAGCAAAATCATAATTTTGAAATACGCTTCAAATTCGTCGAATTCAAAAAGTAACGAGGCATCACGGCTAGGTACAATAAACACACTGCTTTGCCATTTTGTTTCTCCGTCTCTCCCCCGAGCCCCAAACAGGACCGCGTCAGACCACCAACCCGACAACCAGCTACAGTCCCACGCGCACGCTCCGATCCGGCCTCCCGCCTCGACCCCGATGAGCACCGCCTCCGCCGACGTCGGGGACGCCGGCGATGGCGCCTCCTCTGCCGCCACAGCGCCCGCTGGCAGGAGGATCCCGCCGGCCTCGTCCATGCCGTGGGTCCGCAACCTCCGCCGCTTCGTCGGCACGGGCGCCGGCCTCGGATCCGAGGCCCTTATGGGTCAGTGCCCCTTCCCTCCCCGCCCACCACCCTTGCGGAGTTGTAGTGCTAGGCTAGGCTAGGCATGGTTGGAATTTCGCCGTTCGTCTTCGGGAATGGCGGTAGGATTAGGGTTTACTGGGTCTCGTTCGAAATGGCTATGAGATTGGGTGAGGTTATGGTGCCGGGTGTTAGAGGCTGGCGTTCGCGTGAGCGAGGTGAGATTACCGTGCCTCAGGTTGTGGGATGTAGTAATGCGGCCGTCATACGTGAAAGAGTGGTCGCCCATGACCTGCAACCGGTGATTTGGGTTGAGAGGGGAAGGCATTCCCTCAGAAAACCAGGAGGCCTTCTCCGACTGCATTTTCCATAAGAGACCCACTGGATACGGAGGTACTACCTCTGTAACTAAATATAAGACGTTTTTGCAGTTCAATTTAGTTACAGAGGTAGTATATGTTATGGTTTAAGAAGGTAACACCATAACAGACTCTAGTCGTGTGCTCTTGCAGGTTGCTATTTTACTCGTTAGTTGATCTGACTCTGTTGTTACTGGGCATCAGGGCAGCTCCTGATTAGTTTGGCCACTTCTGTTGTTCAACATTTGCATTTTCCATGTGGCATCACTGATCTGTTTGAACTTGCAGAATTGGAAACGAAAAGGATATTGCTTGAGATTTTTAAGGAGCGGCAGCGAAAGAGCGCTGAAGCTGGTTCCATCCCAAGTTTTTACAAGAAGGTGAAGCAACTTGGTTTACTTACTTGGATACAGGAGCTCTTGTTCTGATATTCCATGATAAAACTTGCCGTCTATCTAAATAAAATATGTAATTGTGCTAGTTGCTTTTATCAGAGATAATAAGTAGCAATGCCAGCCATTTTGGATTTCACATTGCATCACGGGACTATGCGACTTGTCAATATTTGATGATACTAATGTTTCCTTTTTTGTACAGAAACCTGAAGATGGATCTATTAGCAATAGAGTCCAGAGGTTGGCCAAGTACAGATTTCTAAAGGTAATTGAGCTTGAGCTGGCTGCTTGGGCATTTAACCACCTTATGATTTAGGCCTTACGAGAGCTATTGCAAACAAATTGCAGAAACAATCAGAACTTCTACTTAATGCTGATGATCTCGATGCCATGTGGGTTTGTCTCAGAGAAAATTGTGTTATTGACGATGCTACTGGTGCTGAAAAGGTAAGGTCATAGCTTGGTGTCCGTATTTTATACCGCATGCAGATATATTCAATTTTGCGCTATTGACTTGCTTCCCCTAATGTTGTCTGACTTCCTTGGATATCCATACTATGATATATACAGTGAGCACTGCTAAAATGGAAATATTTTTCTCGTTTTGTGTCTAACAGCTGTCATTATTTATAGTTTCTCCATGTTTGAATTTCTGTGCATATATAATATATTCAATGACATTATTGTACATCCATCTGTGTTCATTCTAATGTTCATGTTATTATACTTCTCATTCAATTCTTTTTTCTGGAGCACTGCAGATGAATTATGAAGATTTCTGCCATATTGCCACAGTGTGCACAGAGCAAATTGGCCAGAAATGCAAACGCTTCTTTAGCCCTTCGAACTTTATGAAGTTCGAGAAGGATGATTCTGGGAGAATTGCAATCTTACCATTCTATCTTTATGTTATGCGAACAGTAAGTTATTTTGTTAACTCTAGCAGTTTGATTTGTATGAGTATGTTGTGCTTCATTTTTAGGCTTTTAGTTGTAATGAACTATATGCAACAAAAGCCTACACTGAAATTTTTCCTTCCATTCTTACCCGATTAAGATTTTGGTGCATAATGTAACTACGTAAGTGGCACTCAACAATTGCTCCATCTGTTTGTAGTTCATTGCCATGCCATTTTTGTTGAGTTTGTTAAGAATTAGGAGGTATTTCCTTGTCTTTATAGAGAAACAACTGTCAATAGTACTGGTATTTTCAGAACACAAGAACCTGAAATAGGTAATGGCATAATGCACCAAAACAAGCTAAAAACAATCACCTTATACCAGATTGAGAATCATGCAAGACTGGACCGCTAGATAGTAATATAAATATATAATATCACAAGTTTGAACTCTCAGCAGCCACTTATGTTGAAATGAGCTGTTTTTATGTATCACTTTGCTAACTGTTTCTACTTTCAGGTTTCTCTTACTCAAGCAAGAATTGATATGAGTGAACTTGATGAGGATTCTGATGGTTTCCTTCAACCTCATGTATGGACTTCCCAACACATGTTAATGAAATTTCATACCTTAGAAGTATGTCACATTCTTTAATTTTATTTGCAGGAAATGGAAGCATACATCAGAGGACTTATTCCCAATTTGGCACAACTGCGTGACATGCCATCAGCCTTTGTTCAAATGTACTGCCGCATAGCTGCACGGAAGTTCTTTTTCTTCTGTGATCCACACAGACGAGGTACAAAACTGGACTTTTAATACAGTGGAATTGACATGCAAATTGTTCTTTATGCAAGGAATTGTCTTTCATAATCGTCTGCTTTTCAGGGAAAGCATGCATAAAGAAAGTATTGTTGAGCAATTGTCTTCAAGAGCTAATGGAATTGCATCAGGTAATAGCTATATGGATCACATGCTTTGGTGTGCAAATTTGGTCATCTTGTACTTTAGTGTATGATTGCACTATACAATATATTCTGGACTGTTGTTCCCTGTTGGTTCTCATCAACTTTATTTTCAGGAGAGTGAGGAAGAGGTAACGGATACCGAGCAGGCTGAAAATTGGTTTTCCTTGACTTCAGCTCAGCGCATATGTGGTATGTTAGCTGCCCTCATTTTTCTTTTGCCATTGAGGTCATTTTCTTGCACCAAGTTACATTGTTTTTCATTCCCGTGCAGTATATACTCTATTTAATTGGTATGCTATTGTCATCCCTCTGCAGATATGTTCCTTGCACTAGACAAAGATACAAATGGCACACTGAGCAAACAAGAGCTGAAGGAATATGCTGATGGCACACTAACAGAAATCTTCGTCGAAAGAGGTTAAAATCTGCTCTCTGCTCTGCTTTCATTATTTCTTCTAAAGCACCTTAACCAAATGGGGAACATAAACTCTTAGCATGCTACTCCAAATCTTCAATGTTCTAATGCTCTTAATACACAGATCATTGATGTCTTCTTATAGTCTTCAGTAATGTATACAGAATAACAATGCAGTTCTACTTTTCAGTTTTTGATGAACATGTACGCCGAAGCAAAGTTGGAGGTGGCAACAGTCGTGAGATGGATTTTGAGAGCTTTCTCGACTTTGTTTTGGCCCTAGAGAACAAAGACACCCCTGAAGGGCTGACATACTTATTTAGATGCCTTGATCTCAACGGAAGGGGATTCCTGACAACTGCTGATATTCATACTCTATTTAGGTATGTATGGGATAGTTTGTAATATGACTGTAGTTTATATGGTGATGGTAGCTATTTTTTCTACAGTTATTTTGGTGTTAACCTACCTATATTTTGTTCATGGATGTACTGATGCAACCCCCTTCATTCCCCACTTTACTTTGTCATGCATATTCCATTTAGCTGAAAATATCTGCCTGGCAAAGGGAGCCGAAGTAGGAGAAACATATGGTTATTCATAATCATTATAGGAGTAATTACCTGTTGTCCGCACAAGACATAGCACCATTCTCTTCAAAGTTGAGAACAACCTTGATAAATCTTGACCAGCCTTTTGTTAATCTCTTCCTCAATAACTTTATATCATAGTGTGTATTAAATAATACTCCCTCCGTTCCTAAATACTTGTCTTTCTAGACATTTCAAATGACTACTACATACGGATGTATGTAGACATATTTTAGAGTGTAGATTCACTCATTTTGCTCCGTATGTAGTCACTTGTTGAAATGCCTAGAAAGACAAGTATTTAGGAACGGAGGGAGTAACTGGCAGTAATTTATTCGGAAGGAAAACCGTATTCAATGATGCCCTTGTGTCTAATGCTTGGTCCTATTTATAGTGCATAGGCTTTCCCGTGAAATCCTGTTTTCTGAACAGGGGTTCAAACAATTCTGTACTTATTCGTTTCACCAAATTGGGCCTTAAAAGAGTGTTCTTCATGTTCTGGGAAACAAATTATATTCTGGAAGAAAAGAAAGGAGGATGTGAGAGTTAGCATTCCTGCCTGATACCATCTTCCTAGATTTAGTCTGCCATGTTTATGTGCTTGCTGAACTTCCGGACTGTTCTGCTGGCCTCAACAGGCAGGACATCATTGTTTTAATACTTTTTAATATGGATCGGAGGGAGTACCTTTTTTACACTCTCAAGTTCCCTATCTCTTTGTACTAATCAGTTGCACTATGTTAGGTATGAAACCTGAAGTGAGTAAGTCATTTGCAGTAGTATCCATGAACCTGGAACTAAACTTGGGGTTGGGCCGTGGTACTCTAAAGCAGGTTTTGGGCACCACCTAGGTGCATCCACACCCTATACTTAAGCATCTGGAATGTAGTGTAAAGCTGCATGAATAGGGAACTTTACTAGGAGACTCCCGCAGTTCCTTCCTTGTATAGTTTGATTAACTGCACAATCATCTAACAACCATTTGCATATTTTTTTATTAGGAATCACAGTTCACAGTGTCAGTTATTAAGAGAGAAACAGTCATACATGAGAGATGTTATGCTATAGATTTTATGTCAAATCTTTGAAGTTATAATCCAAGGCATATTCTGCCACTAGTCTTACACGAGATGCGATTGCAGGAATATTAATGTGACCAAAATTTTAATGGCTGTGGCCCTCTCACAATACCTACAGGCTAAAATATTAATGCGATGCCAATTGTGAAATCAGAATGTGTTGAATAAACACCTTATATTTGGTATCATAGTTGTGTCATTTCTTAGTAATCTTTGATTGCTTTTCTAATCCAAAAATCACATTGGAAAATTTCTCTCTATTGACCTCATGACAACCGAGCAGCCATTTTGTCTCATGCAATGGTGTAATTGTTTACAGAGATGTGCACCAGAAGTGGATCGAGGGGGGGAACTACGAGCTTTGCATCGAAGACGTAAGGGATGAAATCTGGGACATGGTGAAACCAGCTGACCCTCTCAGGATCGCACTCGCGGATCTCCTTTCCTGCAAGCAAGGCGGGACTATTGCCAGCATGCTTATAGATGTCCGAGGCTTCTGGGCCCACGACAACAGAGAGAACCTCCTCCAGGAAGAGGAGGAGCAAGTGGAAGAGGCTTGAGTGCCAGGCAACAAACTATGGTGCTCCGCTGTCTCAGCACTGGTGCAGCCAGCATGTGCTCCCTGCCTGCGTTATTGTAGTTTACGTAGTTGTATTAGGCCTGTTGTATAACTTGTGTAAGTGTGCCATTTGTGTGAGTGGGTTAAATCCGAGTGATTACGAGTTTGTAAGTGTGGCGTGGTGGTGCAGGCTAACTGTGTATCATTCTCAGGGCTTGTTTGAACGGTGAAAGCCTCAGTATGTGAAGTATTTACTTGAACGCTCTGGCAAATTATACAGTGCGTGTATTTTCTGTTTCTCCCACCGATTTGTAACTGCAGAACCTATGCGCTCCCTTATGGATGCGATCTATTTGTACCTGATCAATTTGCCGATGTTTTTTTTTTCAACGGAGGCAAAAGCTTTGCCTCATCCATTAAATAAGAGAGAATACAGTTACTCGCGTGCAATAAAAGACCCTGGTTTGCTCCAGCAATGACCCAAAGATTTGCCTCGGTGAAGATGTACGAAAGCAAAATTGGCGGTGGGGACACTCTTATTATGCTTAAAAACCCTTATGTTTCGCTTGTTCCAAACTGTTCAAGAGACTAGCATGGTGATGAAGGCCTTGGCTTGTCGATTTGGCGCGCCATCGGCACAAGTGCTTGCCCACCACTCTTCAACCGTGTTGAACAAGGGCCACACAGAAATGTCGAGCCCGAGCATGGGGAATTTCCCAATGACCAAAGACAGGCGCCGGGTGTAGCGGCACTTGTAGAAGAGATGGGGTCCGCATTCTTGCACACTCTTGCAAAGAGGGCAAACATCACAATTTGGCCACCCTCACTTTGCCAATCTGTCTGCTGTCCAGATTCTATCTTGAAGGGCCAGCCAAGCATTTTTTTTCCTTTTGGAGGTGCTCATCCTATACATGGGCGAAAGAACCATCCCTAGGAATTGCACTTTGTATGCGGATGCCGCCGAGTACTGCCCACTGCTCGTATGCTTCCAAATGATTTCATTCTCTGTGAGCTCGTCAAGGTGGGCCTCATTTAGTAGCATCCAAAGAGCGAAGAATTGCGTGATGTGCTCGGCGGTGACGTTGATGGGGGTTTTGATCTTGAGGATCCACGCATTGTGCTTGAGGGCCTCCCTGACCTTCCAAAATTTTCTCTTGGAAGCTTCATAAGTGAGCGGGGCGATGTCTTTTGGCGTACGCCCAAGAAGCCAAGGAGAACCCCAAAAGGGGGTCCTCATGCCGTTACCAACGGTGATGGTGGTGGAAGCATAGAAAAAGTTGAGGTCCTCCGCATCGCAGGGGTTTCCCATCCCCACCCACATCTTGGTGGTTCTTTCCATTCATACCACGCCCAGCGTAACCGGAGAGCCCTTGTAAACTTGGCGGTGTTGAGGACCTCGAGCCCTCCATACGGAAGTGTCCGGCAAACTTTCTCCCAATTCACCTTGCATTTAGCTCCCGATGTCTTGTCCGAATCGGACCATAGGAAAGCTCGTTCGAGCTTGTTGATGTTGTGGAGGATGGTTGGCGGCATGACCAATGGGGTGGTGGGGTAGACCACTTGGGGCTGTTCGCCCGATGGTGGTGATTTTTCGGCCATCATACGTTGGCAACTTGCTTGCCACTTTGTCCACAAGAAATTGAAGGTCCAACAATTTTAGCTTCCACGCGAAGAGGGGGAGTCCCAAGTATCGCGAAGGAAAAGACGCCCGTGCAGCCGGCAAGCTTTGAGTTAGGTGACCCAAATCGAGGTGGTTGCAACAAATGGGCACCACCAAGCTCTCTTGGAAATTGGTGCAAAGGCCCGTGACTTCCCCAAAACCCCTCAAAATGCTTGCAAAGTTATCAACATCCTACTTGGCCAGGGTCAGGAAGACAATCGCGTTGTTCGCCTAAAGAGAGGTCCTCATCATGGCCCCCTTCCCTAGATATTATGGAGGAGCCCCTTTTTTGTTACCACATCTAGAATTTTTTTGAAGCGGGTCCATGGCGATGACAAAGAGAAGCGGGGATCCCTGCCGAAGTCCCTGCCTATGCTTTATTGGACAACCGGCAATACCATTCAGGATGATCCTCGAGGATGAAGAGCTAAGGAGGGCCGCGACCCAATCCCTGAATTTACTTGAAATCCTCGCTGTTGGAGGAGATCAAGCAAGTACTCCCACTTCACGGAGTTGAAGGCCTTGCGGATATTGAGCTTGAAGAGGAGGGATGGGGCCTTCCTCTTGTGAAGGCGCCGAGCAAGATTGCGGACATACAAAAAAATTTCATGAATGCTTCTTGTTTTGATGAAGGTGCTTTAGGCGTTAGAGACGAGATTTGTTGGTGAACGTAGCAGAATTTTAAAATTTTCTACGCATCACCAAGATCAATCTATGGAGTCATCTAGCAACGAGGGAGAGAGGAGTGCATCTACATACCCTTGTAGATCACGAGCGGAAGCATTCAAGAGAACGGGGTTGATGGAGTCGTACTCGACGTGATCCAAATCACCGGAGATCCTAGCGCCGAACGGACGGCACCTCCGCGTTCAACACACGTACGGTCAGCGTAACGTCTCCTCCTTCTTGATCCAGCAAGGGGGAAGGAGAGGTTGAGGAAGATGGCTCCAGCAGAAGCACGACGGCGTGGTGGTGATGGAGCTGCAGTACTCCGGCAGGGCTTCGCCAAGCTCTATGGAGGAGGAGGAGGTGTTGGAGAGGGAGAGGGAGGCACCAAAGGCAAAGGTAAGAGGTCCTCCATCCCCCCACTATATATAGGGGGGCCTAGGGGGGGCGCCGGCCCTAGGAGATGCAATCTCCTAGGGGGCGGCGGCCAAGGGGTGGGGGGCTTGCCCCCCAAGCAAGGGGGCGCCCCCCCTTAGGGTTTCCCCCACCCTAGGCGCATGGGCCCTAGGGGAAGTGGCGCCCCAGCCCACTTTGGGCTGGATCCCTTCCCACTTCAGCCCATGGGGCCCTCCGGGATAGGTGGCCCCACCCGGTGGACCCCCGGGACCCTTCCGGTGGTCCCGGTACAATACCGGTGACCCCGAAACTTGTCCCGACGGCCGAAATAGCACTTCCTATATATAAATCTTTACCTCCGGACCATTCCGGAACTCCTCGTGACGTCCGGGATCTCATCCGGGACTCCGAACAACATTCGTTAATCACATACAAGTATCCCTACAACCCTAGCGTCACCGAACCTTAAGTGTGTAGACCCTACGGGTTCGGGAGACATGTAGACATGACCGAGATCGCTCTCCGGTCAATAACCAACAGCGGGATCTGGATACCCATGTTGGCTCCCACATGCTCCTCGATGATCTCATCGGATGAACCACGATGTCGAGGATTCAAGCAACCCCGTATACAATTCCCTTCGTCAATCGGTATGTTACTTGCCCGAGATTCGATCGTCGGTATCCCAATACCTTGTTCAATCTCGTTACCGGCAAGTCACTTTACTCGTACCGTAATGCATGATCCCGTGACCAGACACTTGGTCACTTTGAGCTCATAATGATGATGCATTACCGAGTGGGCCCAGTGATACCTCTCCGTCATACGGAGTGACAAATCCCAGTCTTGATCCGTGTCAACCCAACAGACACTTTCGGAGATACCCGTAGTATACCTTTCTAGTCACCCAGTTACGTTGTGATGTTTGGTACACCCAAAGCACTCCTATGGTATCCGGGAGTTACACGATCTCATGGTCTAAGGAAAAGATACTTGACATTGGAAAACTCTAGCAAACGAACTATACGATCTTGTGCTATGTTTAGGATTGGGTCTTGTCCATCACATCATTCTCCTAATGATGTGATCTCGTTATCAATGACATCCAATGTCCATAGTCAGGAAACCATGACTATCTGTTGATCAACGAGCTAGTCAACTAGAGGCTTACTAGGGACATGTTGGTGTCTAAGTATTCACACATGTATTACGATTTCCGGATAACACAATTATAGCATGAATAAAGACAATTATCATGAACAAGGAAATATAATAATAATACTTTCATTATTGCCTCTAGGGAATATTTCCAACAGTCTCCCACTTGCACTAGAGTCAATAATCTAGTTACATTGTGATGAATCGAACACCCATGGAATTTTGGTGTTGATCATGTTTTGCTCTAGGGAGAGGTTTAGTCAACGGATCTGCTACATTCAGGTCCGTATGTACTTTACAAATATCTATGTCTCCATCTTGAATATTTTCACGAATGGAGTTGAAGCGACGCTTGATGTGCCTGGTCTTCTTGTGAAACTTGGGCTCCTTGGCAAGTGCAATAGCTCCAGTGTTGTCACAGAAGAGTTTGATTGGCCCCGATGCATTGGGTATGACTCCTAGGTCGGTGATGAACTCCTTCACCCAAATTGCTTCATGCGCTGCCTCCGAGGCTGCCATGTATTCGCTTCACATGTAGATCCCGCCACGACGCTCTGCTTGCAACTGCACCAGCTTACTGCCCCACCATTCAAAATATACACGTATCCGGTTTGTGACTTGGAGTCATCCAGATCTGTGTCGAAGCTAGCGTCGACGTAACCTTTTACGACGAGCTCTTCGTCACCTCCATAAACGAGAAACATTTCCTTAGTCCTTTTCAGGTACTTCAGGATATTCTTGACCGCTGTCCAGTGTTCCTTGCCGGGATTACTTTGGTACCTTCCTACCAAACTTACGGCAAGGTTTACATCAGGTCTGGTACACAGCATAGCATACATGATAGACCCTATGGCCGAGGCATAGGGGACGACACTCATCTTTTCTCTATCTTTTGCCGTGGTCGGGCATTGAGCCGTGCTCAATCTCGTACCTTGCAATACAGGCAAGAACCCCTTCTTTGACTGATCCATTTTGAACTTCTTAAATATCTTGTCAAGGTACGTACTCTGTGAAAGACCAATGAGGCGTCTCGATCTATCTCTATAGATCTTGATGCCTAATATATAAGCAGCTTCTCCAAGGTCCTTCATTGAAAAACACTTGTTCAAGTAGGCCTTTATGCTTTCCAAGAATTCTATATCATTTCCCATCAACAGTATGTCATCTACATACAATATGAGAAATGCTACAGAGCTCCCACTCACTTTCTTGTAAATGTAGGCTTCTCCATAAGTCTGCATAAACCCAAACGCTTTGATCATCTCATCAAAGCGAATGTTCCAACTCCGAGATGCTTGCACCAGCCCATAAATCGAGCGTTGGAGCTTGCACACCTTGTCAGCATTCTTAGGATCGACAAAACCTTCCGGCTGCATCATATACAATTCTTCCTTAAGGAAACCATTAAGGAATGCCGTTTTGACGTCCATTTGCCATATCTCATAATCATAGAATGCGGCAATTGCTAACATGATTCGGACGGACTTTAGCTTCGCTACCGGTGAGAAAGTCTCATCGTAGTCAACCCCTTGAACTTGTCGATAACCCTTAGCGACAAGTCGAGCTTTATAGATGGTCACATTACCATCTGCGTCTGTCTTCTTCTTAAAGATCCATTTATTTTCTATGGCTCGTTGCTCAACAGGCAAGTCAGTCAAAGTCCATACTTCATTTTCATACATGGATCCTATCTCGGATTTCATGGCTTCTAGCCATTTGTCGGAATCCGGGCCCGCCATCGCTTCTTCATAGTTCGAAGGTTCACCGTTGTCTAACAACATGATTTCCAAGACAGGGTTGCCGTACCACTCTGGTGTGGAACGTGTCCTTGTGGACCTACGAAGTTCAGTAGCAACTTGATCTGAAGTTTCATGATCATCATCATTAACTTCCTCTCTAGTCGGTGCAGGCACCTCAGGAACATTTTCTTGAGCTACGCTACTTACCGGTTCAAGAGGTAATACTTCATCAAGTTCTACTTTCCTCCCACTTACTTCTTTCGAGAGAAACTCTTTCTCTAGAAAGGATCCATTCTTGGCAACAAAGATCTTGCCTTCGGATCTGAGGTAGAAGGTATACCCAATAGTTTCTTTAGGGTATCCTATGAAGACGCATTTTTCCGACTTGGGTTCGAGCTTTTCAGGTTGAAGTTTCTTGACATAAGCATCGCATCCCCAAACTTTTAGAAACGACAGCTTAGGTTTCTTCCCAAACCATAATTCATACGGTGTCGTCTCAACGGATTTCGACGGAGCCCTATTTAAAGTGAATGCAGCAGTCTCTAAAGCATAGCCCCAAAAAGATAGCGGTAAATCGGTAAGAGACATCATAGATCGCACCATATCTAATAGAGTGCGATTACGACGTTCGGACACACCATTACGCTGAGGTGTTCCAGGCGGCGTGAGTTGTGAAACTATTCCACATTTTCTTAAGTGTGTGCCAAACTCGTGACTCAAGTATTCTCCTCCACGATCTGATCGCAGGAACTTGATTTTCCTGTCACGTTGATTCTCAACCTCACTCTGAAATTCCTTGAACTTTTCAAAGGTCTCAGACTTGTGTTTCATTAAGTAGACATACCCATATCTACTCAAGTCATCAGTGAGGGTGAGAACATAACGATAGCCACCGCGAGCCTCAACACTCATTGGACCGCACACATCAGTATGTATGATTTCCAATAAGTTGGTTGCTCGCTCCATTGTTCCTGAGAACGGAGTCTTGGTCATTTTACCCATGAGGCATGGTTCGCATGTGTCAAATGATTCAATCAAGAGACTCTAAAAGTCCATCTACATGGAGCTTCTTCATGCGTTTGACACCTATGTGACCAAGGCGGCAGTGCCACAAGTATGTGGGACTATCATTATCAACCTTACATCTTTTGGTATTCACACTATGAATATGTGTAGCATTACGCTCGAGATTCATTAAGAATAAACCATTCACCATCGGAGCATGACCATAAAACATATCTCTCATATAAATAGAACAACCATTATTCTCGGATTTAATTGAGTAGCCATCTCGTATTAAACGAGATCCTGATACAATGTTCATGCTCAAAGCTGGCACTAAATAACAATTATTGAGGTTTAAAACTAATCCCGTAGGTAAATGTAGAGGTAGCGTGCCGACGGCGATCACATCGACCTTGGAACCATTCCCGACGCGCATCATCACCTCGTCCTTCGCCAGTCTCCGCTTATTCCGCAGCTCCTGCTTTGAGTTACAAATGTGAGCAACCGCACCGGTATCAAATACCCAGGAGCTACTACGAGTACTGGTAAGGTACACATCAATTACATGTATATCACATATACCTTTCGTGATGCCGGCCTTCTTGTCCGCTAAGTATTTGGGGCAGTTCCGCTTCCAGTGACCACTTCCCTTGCAATAAAAGCACTCAGTCTCGGGCTTGGGTCCATTCTTTGGCTTCTTCCCGGCAGCTTGCTTACCGGGCGCGGCAACTCCCTTGCCGTCCTTCTTGAAGTTCTTTCTTACCCTTGCCTTTCTTGAACTTAGTGGTTTTATTCACCATCAACACTTGATGTTCCTTTTTGACTTCTACCTCTGCTGATTTCAGCATTGAATATACCTCAGGAATGGTCTTTTCCATCCCCTGCATATTGAAGTTCATCACAAAGCTCTTGTAGCTGGTGGAAGCGACTGAAGGATTCTGTCAATGACCGCGTCATCCGGGAGATTAACTCCCAGCTGAGTCAAGCGGTTATGCAACCCAGACATTTTGAGTATGTGCTCACTGACAGAACTATTTTCCTCCATCTTACAGCTGAAGAACTTGTCGGAGACTTCATATCTCTCGACCCGGGCATGAGCTTGAAAAACCATTTTCAGCTCTTCGAACATCTCATATGCTCCGTGTCTCTCAAAACGCTTTTGGAGCCCCGGTTCTAAGCTGTAAAGCATGCCGCACTGAACGAGGGAGTAGTCATCAGCACGTGTCTGCCAAGCGTTCATAACGTCTTGGTTCTGTGGGATGGGTGCGTCACCTAGCGGTGCTTCTAGGACATAATCTTTCTTGGCAGCTATGAGGATGATCCTCAGGTTCCGGACCCAGTCCGTATAATTGCTGCCATCGTCTTTCAGCTTGGTTTCTCTAGGAACGCGTTGAAGTTGAGGACAACGTTGGCCATTTGATCTACAAGACATATTGTAAAGATTTTAGACTAAGTTCATGATAATTAAGTTCATCTAATCAAATTATTCAATGAACTCCCACTCAGATAGACATCCCTCCAGTCATCTAAGTATAACATGATCCGAGTTAACTAGGCCGTGTCCGATCATCACGTGAGACGGACTAGTCAACATCGGTGAACATCTTCATGTTGATCGTATCTTCTATACGACTCATGCTCGACCTTTCGGTCTCTGTGTTCCGAGGCCATGTCTGTACATGCTAGGCTCGTCAAGTCAACCTAAGTGTATTGCGTGTGTAAATCTGGCTTACACCCGTTGTATTCGAACGTTAGAATCTATCACACCCGATCATCACGTGTGGTGCTTCGAAACAATGAACCTTCACAACGGTGCACAGTTAGGGGGAACACTTTCTTGAAATTATTACGAGGGATCATCTTATTTAAGCTACCGTCGTTCTAAGCAAATAAGATGTAAAACATGATAAACATCACATGCAATCAAATAGTGACATGATATGGCCAATATCATTTGCTCCTTTGATCTCCATCTTCGGGGCTCCATGATCATCGTTGTCACTGGCATGACACCATGATCTCCATCATCGTGTCTTCTTAAAGTTGTCTCGTCATCTATTACTTCTACTACTTGTTGGAAATATGCCCTAGAGGCAATAATAAAAGCATTATTGTTATATTTCCTTGTTCATGATAATTGTCTTTATTCATGCTATAATTGTGTTATCCGGAAATCGTAATACATGTGTGAATACTTAGACACCAACATGTCCCTAGTAAGCCTCTAGTTGACTAGCTCGTTGATCAACAGATAGTCATGGTTTCCTGACTATGGACATTGGATGTCATTGATAACGAGATCACATCATTAGGAGAATGATGTGATGGACAAGACCCAATCCTAAACATAGCACAAGATCGTATAGTTCGTTTGCCAGAGTTTTCCAATGTCAAGTATCTTTTCCTTAGACCATGAGATCGTGTAACTCCCGGATACCGTAGGAGTGCTTTGGGTGTACCAAACGTCACAACGTAACTGGGTGACTACAAAGGTATACTACGGTGTTGGAAATATGCCCTAGAGGCAATAATAAATTAGTTATTATTATATTTCCTTGTTCATGATAATCGTTTATTATCCATGCTAGAATTTTATTGATAGGAAACTCAGATACATGTGTGGATACATAGACAACACTATGTCCCTAGTAAGCCTCTAGTTGACTAGCTCGTTGATCAATAGATGGTTATGGTTTCCTGACCATGGACATTGGATGTCGTTGATAACGGGATCACATCATTAGGAGAATGATGTGATGGACAAGACCCAATCCTAAGCCTAGCACAAGATCATGTAGTTCGTATGCTAAAGCTTTTCTAATGTCAAGTATCATTTCCTTAGACCATGAGATTGTGCAACTCCCGGATACCGTAGGAGTGCTTTGGGTGTGCCAAACGTCACAACGTAACTGGGTGGCTATAAAGGCACACTACAGTATCTCCGAAAGTGTCTGTTGGGTTGGCACGAATCGAGACTGGGATTTGTCACTCCGTGTAAACGGAGAGGTATCTCTGGGCCCACTCGGTAGGACATCATCATAATGTGCACAATGTGACCAAGGAGTTGATCACGGGATGATGTGTTACGGAACGAGTAAAGAGACTTGCCGGTAACGAGATTGAACAAGGTATCGAGATACCGACGATCGAATCTCGGGCAAGTATCGTACCGATAGACAAAGGGAATTGTATACGGGATTGATTAAGTCCTTGACATCGTGGTTCATCCGGTGAGATCATCGTGGAACATGTGGGAGCCAACATGGGTATCCAGATCCCGCTATTGGTTATTGACCGGAGAGTCATCTCGGTCATGTCTGCATGTCTCCCAAACCCGTAGGGTCTACACACTTAAGGTTCGGTGACGCTAGGGTTATAGAGATATTAGTATGCGGTAACCCGAAAGTTGTTCGGAGTCCCGGATGAGATCCCGGACGTCACGAGGAGTTACGGAATGGTCCGGAGGTAAAGATTTATATATGGGAAGTTTTGTTTTGGTCGCCGGAAAAGTTTCGCGCATTATCGGTATTGTACCGGGAGTGCCGAAAGGGGTCCGGGGGTCCACCAAGGGGGTCCACCTGCCCCGGGGGGCCACATGGGCTGTAGGGGTGTGCGCCTTGGCCTATATGGGCCAAGGGCACCAGCCCCAAGAGGCCCATGCGCCAAGAATCAAGGGAGAGGAAGAGTCCTAAAGGGGGAAGGCACCTCCGAGGTGCCTTGGGGAGGAGGGACTCCTCCCTGGCCGCACCCTTCCTTGGAGGAAGGGCCAAGGCTGCGCCTCCCCCCTCTCCCTTGGCCCTATATATAGTGGGGGGAAGGGAGGGCAGCCCAACCGAAGCCCTGGCGCCTCCCTCTCCCTCCCATGACACATCTCCCTCCTCCCACAGCGCTTGGCGAAGCCCTGTTGGAATCCCGCTACTTCCACCACCACGCCATCGTGCTGTTGGATCTCCATCAACCTCTCCTCCCCCCTTGCTGGATCAAGAAGGAGGAGACGTTGCTGCTCCGTACATGTGTTGAATGCGGAGGTGCCGTCCGTTCGGCGCTAGGATCATCGGTGATTTGGATCACGACGAGTACGACTCCATCAACCCCGTTCTCTTGAACGCTTCCGCGCGCGATCTACAAGGGTATGTAGATCCACTCCTCCCTCGTTGCTAGATGACTCCATAGATAGATCTTGGTGACACGTAGGAAAATTTTGAATTTATGCTACGTTCCCCAACAGTGGCATCATGAGCTAGGTCTATGCGTAGTTTCTATGCACGAGTAGAACACAAAGTAGTTGTGGGCGTTGATTTTGTTCAATATGCTTACCGTTACTAGTCCAATCTTGATTCGGTGGCATTGTGGGATGAAGCGGCCCGGACCGACCTTACACGTACTCTTACGTGAGACTGGTTCCACCGACTGACATGCACTAGTTGCATAAAGGTGGCTAGCGGGTGTCTGTCTCTCCCACTTTAGTCGGATCGGATTCGATGAAAAGGGTCCTTATGAAGGGTAAATAGCAATTGGCATATCACATTGTGGTTTTTGCGTAGGTAAGAAACGTTCTTGCTAGAAACCCATAGCAGCCACGTAAAACATGCAAACAACAATTAGAGGACGTCTAACTTGTTATTGCAGGGTATGCTATGTGATGTGATATGGCCAAAAGGATGTGATGAATGATATATGTGATGTATGAGATTGATCATGTTCTTGTAATAGGAATCATGACTTACATGTCGATGAGTATGACAACCGGCAGGAGCCATAGGAGTTGTCTTAATTTATTTATGACCTGCGTGTCAACATAAACGTCATGTAATTACTTTACTTTATTGCTAACCGTTAGCTATAGTAGTAGAAGTAATAGTTGACGAGACAACTTCATGAAGACACGATGATAGAGATCATGATGATGGAGATCATGGTGTCATGCCGGTGACAAGATGATCATGGAGCCCCAAGATGGAGATCAAAGGAGCTATATGATATTGGCCATATCATGTCACTATTATTTGATTGCATGTGATGTTTATCATGTTTATACATCTTTTTTACTTAGAACGACGGTAGTAAATAAGATGATCCCTCACTAAAAGTTCAAGAAGGTGTTCCCCCTAACTATGCACCGTTGCGAAAGTTCGTCGTTTTGAAGCACCACGTGATGATCGGGTGTGATAGATTCTTACGTTCACATACAACGGGTGTAAGCCAGATTTACACACGCGAAACACTTAGGTTGACTTGACGAGCCTAACATGTACAGACATGGCCTCGGAACACAAGAGACCGAAAGGTCGAGCATGAGTCGTATGGTAGATACGATCAACATGAAGATGTTCACCGATGATGACTAGTCCGTCTCACGTGATGATCGGACACGGCCTAGTTGACTCGGATCATGTAATCACTTAGATGACTAGAGGGATGTCTATCTGAGTGGGAGTTCATAACATGAACTTAATTATCCTAAACATAGTTAAAAGGTCTTCGCAAATTATGTCATAGCTCGCGCTGTAGTTCTACTGTTTAGATATGTTCCTAGAGAAAATTTAGTTGAAAGTTGAGAGTAGTAATTATGCGGACTAGGTCCGTAAACTGAGGATTGTCCTCATTGCTTCATAGAAGGCTTATGTCCTTAATGCACCGCTCAGTGTGCTGAACCTCGAACGTTGTCTATGGATGTTGCGAACATCTGACATACACATTTTGATAACTACGTGATAGTTCAGTTAAACGGTTTAGAGTTGAGGCACCGAAGACGTTTTGAAACGTCGCGAAACATATGAGATGTTTCGAGGGCTGAAATTGGGATTTCAGGCTCGTGCCCACGTCAAGAGGTATAAGACCTCCGATGATTTTCTTAGCCTACAAACTAAGGAGAAAAGCTCAATTGTTGTGCTTGTGCTCAGATTGTCTGAGTACAACAATCGCTTGAATCGAGTGGGAGTTGATCTTCCAGATGAAATAAGTGATGGTTCTCTGAAGTCATTACCACCAAGCTACTAGAGCTTCGTGATGAACTATGATATATCAGGGACATATATGATGATCCTTGAGATATTCGCGATGTTTGACACCGCGAAAGTAGAAATCAAGAAGGAGCATCAATTGTTGATGGTTGGTGAAACCACTAGTTTCAAGAAGGGCAAGGGAACAAAGGGATACTTCATGAAACGGCAATTCAGCTGCTGCTCTAGTGAAGAAACCCAAGGTTGAACCC
Organism: Triticum urartu; assembly: GCF_003073215.2. Taxonomy (NCBI): domain Eukaryota; kingdom Viridiplantae; phylum Streptophyta; class Magnoliopsida; order Poales; family Poaceae; genus Triticum; species Triticum urartu. The sequence goes on from NC_053022.1 coordinate 99,912,210, forward strand.
AAACCCGAGACTGAGTGCTTCTGTAATAAGGGGAACAGCCACCAGAGCAGAATTACCCTAGATACTTGGTAGATGAGAAGGCTGGCAAGGTCGATAGAAGTATATTGGATATACATTGTGTTGATGTGTACTTTACTAGTACTCCTAGTAGCACCAGGGTATTAGATACCGGTTCGGTTGCTAAGTGTTAGTAACTCGAAACAAAAGGCTACGGAATAAACGGAGACTAGCTAAAGGTGAGCTGATGATATGTGTTGGAAGTGTTTCCAGGGTTGATATGATCAAGCATCGCACGCTCCCTCTACCATCGAGATTGGTATTAAAACCTAAATAATTGTTATTTGGTGTTTGCGTTGAGCATAGACATGATTGGATTATGTCTATCGCAATACGGTTATTCATTTAAAGAGAATAATGGTTACTCTGTTTATTTGAATAATACCTTCAAATGGTCTTACACCTGAAATGAATGGTTTATTGAATCTCGATCGTAGTGATACACATGTTCATGCCAAAAGATAGTAATGATAGTACCACCTACTTGTGGCACTGCCACTTAAGTCATATCGGTATAAAACGCATGAAGAAGCTCCATGTTGATGGATCTTTGGGCTCACTCATTTTTGAAAGGTTTGAGACATGCGAACCATGTCTATTGGTGTATATGCATGAAGAAACTCCATGCAAATGGACCGTTTGGACTCACTTGATTTTGAATCACTTGAGACATGCAAATCATACCACATGGGCAAGATGACTGAAAGCCTCGTTTTTCAGTAAAATGGAACTAGAAAGCAACTTGTTGGAAGTAATACATTTTGATATGTGCAGTCCAATGAGTGCTGAGGCGTGTAGTGGACATCGTTATGTTCTTACTTCACAGATGGTTTGAGTAGATGTTGAGTACATTTACTTGATGAATCATGAGTCTGAATTATTGAAAGGTTCAAGTAATTTCAGGGTGAAGTTGAAAGATCGTCGTGACAAGAGGATAAAAGATCTATGATATGATCATAGAGATGAATATCTGAATTACGAGTTTGGCACAGAATTAAGACATTGTGGAAATTGTTTCACAACTAATACAGCCTGGAACACCGTAGTGTGATGTCCGAACATCATAACTGCACCCTATTGGATATGATGCATACCATGATGTCTCTTATCGAATTACCATGATAGTTTATGGGTTAGGCATTAAAGACAACCACATTCACTTTAAATAGGGCACCACGTAATTCCGATGAGATGACACCGTATGAACTATGGTTTAGGGAAACCTAGGCTGTCATTTCTTAAAAGTTTGGGGCTGCGACGCTTATGTGAAAAAGTTTCAGGCTGATAAGCTCGAACCCAAAGCGGATAAATGCATCTTCATAGGACACCCAAAACAGTTGGGTATACCTCCTGTCTCAGATTCGAAAGCAATAAGGGATTGTTTCTAGAATCGGGTCCTTTCTCGAGGAAAAGTTTCTCTCGAAAGAATTGAGTGGGAGGATGGTGGAGACTTGATGAGGTTATTGAACCATCTCTTCAACTAGCGTGTGGCAGGGCACAGGGAGTTGTTCCTGTGGCACCTACACCAATTGAAGTGGAAGCTTATGATAGTGATCATGAAACTTCAGATCAAGTCACTACCAAACCTCGTAGGATGACAAGGATGCGTACTACTTCAGAGTGCTACGTAATCCTGTCTTGGAAGTCATGTTGCTAGACAACAATGAACCTACGAGCTATGGAGAAGCGATGGTGGGCCCGGATTCCGATAAATGGCTCGAGGCCATAAAATCCGAGAGAGGATCCATGTATGGAAACAAAGTGTAGACTTTGACAGAACAGCTCGATGGTCGTAAGGCTGTTGAGTACAGATGGATTTTAAAAGGAAGACAGACAATGATGGTAAGTATCACCATTAAGAAAGCTCGACTTGTCGTTAAGATTTTTTCCGACAAGTTCAAGGAGTTGACTACGATGAGAATTTCTCACTCGTAGCGATGCTAAGAGTCTGTTGGAATTGTATTAGCGATTACTGCATTATTTATGAAATCTTGCAGATAGGATGTCAAAACATTGTTTACTCGACGTTTTTTTGAGGAAAGGTTGTATGTGATACAAACCGGAAGGTTTTGTCAATCCTGAAAGATGCTAATAAGTATGCAAAGCTCTAGCAATCCTTCTAGGGACTGGAGTAAGCATCTCAGAGTTGGAATGTATGCTTTGATGATGATCAAAGATTTTGGGTTTATACAAAGTTTATGAGAAACTTGTATTTCCAAAGAAGTGAGTGGGAGTACTATAGAATTTCTGATGAGTATATGTTGTTGACATATTATGGATCAGAAATGATGTAGAATTTCTGGAAAGCATATAGGGTTATTTGGAAAGTGTTTTTCAATGGAAAACCTGGATTAGGCTACTTGAGTATTGAGCATTAAGATCTATAAGGATAGATCAAAACACTTAATAGTACTTTCAAATGAATACATACCGTGACAAGATTTTGAAGGAGTTCAAAATGGATCGGCAAAGAAGGAGTTCTTGGCTGTGTTATAAGGTGTGAACATTGAGTAAGACTCGAAACCTGACCGCGGCAGAATAGAGAGAAAGGACGAAGGTCGTCCCCTATGCTTTAGACGTAGGCTCTAAAGTATGCTATGCTGTGTACCGCACCTGATGTGTGCGTTGCCACATATCTGACAAGAGGGTACAAAGGTAATCTAGGAGTAGATCACCAGATAGCGGTCTAAATTATCCTTAGAGGAATAAGGATATGTTTCTCGGTTATGGAGGTGATAAAGAGTTCGACGTAAAGAGTTACGTCGATGCAAGCTTAACACCTATCCGGATAGCTCTGAGTAGAGATACCGGATACGTATAATGGAGCAACAATTTAGAATAGCTCCAAGTAGAATAGTTATTTGAAATGGCTCCAAATATAGCGTAGTAGCTGCATCTACAAGATGACATAGAGATTTGCGAAGTACATACGGATCTGAAAGATTCAGACCCGTTGACTATAACATCTCTCACAAGCATAACATGATCAAACCCAGAACTCATCGAGTATTAATCACATGGTAATGTGAACTAGATTATTGACTCTAGTAGACTCTTTGGGTGTTAGTCACATGGGGATGTGACCTTGAGTGTTAATCACATATCGATGTGAACTGGATTATTGACTCTAGTGCAAGTGGGAGACTGTTGGAAATATGCCCTAGAGGCAATAATAAATTAGTTATTATTATATTTCCTTGTTCATGATAATCGTTTATTATCCATGCTAGAATTGTATTGATAGGAAACTCAGATACATGTGTGGATACATAGACAACACTATGTCCCTAGTAAGCCTCTAGTTGACTAGCTCGTTGATCAATAGATGGTTACGGTTTCCTGACCATGGACATTGGATGTCGTTGATAACAGGATCACATCATTAGGAGAATGATGTGATGGACAAGACCCAATCCTAAGCCTAGCACAAGATCATGTAGTTCGTATGCTAAAGCTTTTCTAATGTCAAGTATCATTTCCTTAGACCATGAGATTGTGCAACTCCCGGATACCGTAGGAGTGCTTTGGGTGTGCCAAACGTCACAACGTAACTGGGTGGCTATAAAGGCACACTACAGGTATCTCCGAAAGTGTCTGTTGGGTTGGCATGAATCGAGACTGGGATTTGTCACTCCGTGTAAACGGAGAGGTATCTCTGGGCCCACTCGGTAGGACATCATCATAATGTGCACAATGTGACCAAGGAGTTGATCACGGGATGATGTGTTACGGAACGAGTAAAGAGACTTGCCGGTAACGAGATTGAATAAGGTATCAGGATACCGACGATCGAATCTCGGGAAAGTATCGTAACGAAAGACAAAGGGAATTGTATACGGGATTGATTAAGTCCTTGACATCATGGTTCATCCGATGAGATCATCGTGGAACATGTGGGAGCCAACATGGGTATCCAGATCCCGCTATTGGTTATTGACCGGAGAGTCATCTCGGTCATGTCTGCATGTTTCCCGAACCCGTAGGGTCTACACACTTAAGGTTCGGTGACGCTAGGGTTATAGAGATATTAGTATGCGGTAACCCGAAAGTTGTTCGGAGTCCCGGATGAGATCCAGGACATCACGAGGAGTTCCGGAATGGTCCGGAGGTAAAGAATTATATATAGGAAGTGCTGTTTCGGCCATCGGGACAAGTTTCGGTGTCACCGGTATTGTACCGGGACCACCGGAAGGGTCCCGGGGGTCCACCGGGTGGGGCCACCTGCCCCGGAGGGCCACATGGGCTGTAGGGGGTGCGCCTTGGCCTATATGGGCCAAGGGCACCAGCCCCAAGAGGCCCATGCGCCAAGAATCAAGGGAGAGGAAGAGTCCTAAAGGGGGAAGGCACCTCCGAGGTGCCTTGGGGAGGAGGGACTCCTCCCTGGCCGCACCCTTCCTTGGAGGAAGGGCCAAGGCTGCGCCTCCCCCCTCTCCCTTGGCCCTATATATAGTGGGGGGAAGGGAGGGCAGCCCAACCGAAGCCCTGGCGCCTCCCTCTCCCTCCTCCCACAGCGCTTGGCGAAGCCCTGTTGGAATCCCGCTACTTCCACCACCACGCCGTCATGCTATTGGATCTCCATCAACCTCTCCTCCCCCCTTGCTGGATCAAGAAGGAGGATACGTCGCTGCTCCGTACGTGTGTTGAACGCGGAGGTGCCGTCCGTTCGGCGCTAGGATCATCGGTGATTTGGATCACGACGAGTACGACTCCATCAACCCCGTTCTCTTGAACGCTTTCGCGCGCGATCTACAAGGGTATGTAGATCCACTCCTCCCTCATTGCTAGATGACTCCATAGATAGATCTTGGTGACACGTAGGAAAATTTTGAATTTATGCTACGTTCCCCAACATATCACATCTTATTCTTCCAGTAGGGGTAGTCCGTCCCATCGAAGGTAGGACACCCAGCAGAGACCTTGATCATACCTGCGGTCGACATAACTAAAACTCCAGGCAGTTAAACCAAAATCACACAGAACAAGGGAGTACCTTGCTCTGATACCAATTGAAAGTGTGTTATATCGACTAGAGGGGGGTGAATAGGCGATTTTTATGAAATTCTTCACTAAGGAATTTGCCGGTGAGGAAATTCCTTAGCGAAGAACTACTAGCAGCGGAATAAGTACTCAAAGGTAAACATAACAGAATACAAGCATAGTCATCATGATGAAATGAAGACAGGCACAGAGTACAGGAAGCGTAATCACAGGATAACACAGGATGAAGACAAACAGACTGAAGAAATTGAACTGAGGAAATTTGAGAAAGTCTTCAGTCAAAGTCTTCAAACACAGATATGAACAAACACACAACAAGTTATGAGGAAATGAAAGAGTTGAGGAATAGAACCAGTAAGCTTGGTGAAGACAATGATTTGGTAGACCAGTTCCAACTGCTGTCTCAGTTGTACGTCTGGTTGGAGCGGCTGAGTATTTAAACTCGAGGACACACAATCCCGGACACCCAGTCCTGAGCACGCAGCTCAGGACACCAAGTCCTCACCGTATTCTCCTTGAGCTAAGGTCACACAGACCTCGCCCAATCACTCGTGGTAAGTCTTCAGGCGACTTCCAAACCTTCACAAACTTGGTCACTCGGTGATCCACAATTCCTCTTGGATGCTCTAGACCATGACGCCTAACCGTCTGGAAGAAGCACAGTCTTCAAAGGTAACAAGCGTCGGATCCACGCAGGATCAATCTCTTCAGTGATGCTCAATCACTTGGGGTTTGTAGGTGTTTGGGTTGGGTTTGGGTTTTTCCTCACTTGATGATTTTCGCTCAAAGTCCTTGGAGGATGGGTTGCTCTCAAATGACAAGTGTTAGTTTCTCTCGGAGCAGCCAGCCAGCTAGTGGTTGTAGGGGGCAGCTATTTATAGCCTAGGGAGCAGCCCGACATGATAAGACATAAATGCCCTTCAATGATATGACCGTTAGGTGGATAGATATTTTGGGACAGCTGGCGCATAGCACAACAACGGTCGGAATTTTGAGTAGCAAAATCCTCAGGGCTATCATGTTCCTCACTGTGTAGGCAATCCGCACTGGCGAATTCCTAACTCCTCAGTCAGAACAAATTCCTCAGAGACCAGAAGAACTTCGTCTCTGTCACTGAAGAATATGACTGGACTGTATGAGATTTCCAATGGCTTCACTCGAAGGGATTGGTAGGTGTAGGATTTTGAGTTGAGCATCACATGGAAATTTTTCCTTAGTATTTCCTCGACCCCCTTTAACAGTACGGTGTTTCCTATGACTCAAGAAAGAGAAAATGAAACTACGAAAACAAAAGTCTTCACGCTTCATGTTCCTCGAATGAATACCAAGTCTTCAAGGTCACACCAATTTCTTCACTTTCAAAGTCTTCAGAAATCAAAGTCTTCAGTCGAAGAACTTCATTTTTAGGGGTCGACTTTCTCTGTAAATATCAAACTCCTCATAGACTTATAGACCTGTGTACACTCACAAACGCATTAGTCCCTTAACCTATAAGTCTTCAATACACCAAAATCACTAAGGGGCACTAGATGCACTTACATGTACGTACGAGTACATGCTACGTGCGCGCCTCAACTACGGCACGTGCGCGCCTCTACATCGACCAGTATGTACGTACACGTTCGCGACCAGAATTGACAACGCTACGTACGTTTCGACCAGGTGGGTCCCGACTGTCAGGCACTTCCTTGCGTGCGAAGATGTAGCTGGTGGGTCCCAGCAGTCAGGGGGAAACATTTTTTTGTGAAATACAGTGGCCCGTCCGGTGGGTCCCCGCTGTCAGGGGGAGGAATAATTATTTTGTGTGTAATAAGGAGGCACTTCCTTGCTGCGGCCATGGGCCTAGCTGTCAGCCTCTCCACGTACAGTCCACGTCCGATGGAAGCCGTTCCTTGATTGATGTCTACTACACAACATTCTTCTTGTAGATGTTGTTGGGCCTCCAAGTGCAGAGGTTTGTAGGACAGTAGCAAATTTCCCTCAAGTGGATGACCTAAGGTTTATCAATCCGTAGGAGGCATAGGATGAAGATGGTCTCTCTCAAGCAACCCTGCAACCAAATAACAAAGAGTCTCTTGTGTCCCCAACACACCCAATACAATGGTAAATTGTATAGGTGCACTAGTTCGGCGAAGAGATGGTGATACAAGTGGTATATGGATAGTAGATAAAGGTTTTTGTAATCTCAAAATATAAAAACAGCAAGGTAACTAATGATAAAAGTGAGCGTAAACGGTATTGCAATGCGTTGAAACAAGGCCTAGGGTTCATACTTTCACTAGTGCAAGTCCTCTCAACAATAATAACATAATTGGATCACATAACTATCCCTCAACATGCAACAAAGAGTCACTCCAAAGTCACTAATAGCGGAGAACGAACGAAGAGATTATAGTAGGGTATGAAACTACCTCAAAGTTATTCTTTCCAATCAATCCGTTGGGCTATTCCTATAAGTGTCACAAACAGCCCTAGAGTTCGTACTAGAATAACACCTTAAGACACAATTCAACAAAAACCCTAATGTCACCTAGATACTCCAATGTCACCTCAAGTATCCGTGGGTATGATTATATGATATGCATCACACAATCTCAGATTCATCTATTCAACCAACACATAGAACATCAAAGAGTGCCCCAAAGTTTCTACCGGAGAATCATGACGAAAACGTGTGCCAACCCCTATGCATAGGTTCATGGGCGGAACCCGCAAGTTGATCACCAAAACATACATCAAGTGAATCACGTGATATCCCATTGTCACCACAGATACGCACGGCAAGACATACATCAAGTGTTCTCAAATCTTTAAAGACTCAATCCGATAAGATAACTTCAAAGGGGAAACTCAATCCATTACAAGAGAGTAGAGGGGGGAGAAACATCATAGGATCCAAATATAATAGCAAAGCTCGCGATACATCAAGATCGTGCCAAATCAAGAACACGAGAGAGAGATCAAACACATAGCTACTTGTACATACCATCAGCCCCGAGGGAGAACTACTCCCTCCTCGTCATGGAGAGCACCGGGATGATGAAGATAGCCATCGGAGAGGGATTCCCCCTCCGGCAGGGTGCCGGAACGGGTCTAGATTGGTTTTCGGTGGCTACGGAGGCTTCTGGCGGCGGAACTCCCGATCTATTCTGCTCCCCGATCGTTTTAGGGTATATGGATATATATAGGCGGAAGAGGTACGTCAAGGGAGCCACGAGGGGCCCACGAGGGTGGAGGGCGCGCCCAGGGGGGTGGGCGCGCCCCCCTGCCTCATGGCTTCCTCGTTGCTTCCCTTACGTGGACTCCAAGTCTCCAGGGTTGCTTTCCTTCCAAAAATAAGTTCCGTGAAGTTTCAGGTCAATTGGACTCCGTTTGATTTTCCTTTTCTGCGATACTCTCAAACAAGGAAAAAAATAGAAACTGGCACAGGGCTCTGGGTTAATAGGTTAGTCCCAAAAATAATATAAAAGTGTATAATAAAGCCCATAAACATCCAAAACAGAAGATAATATAGCATGGAGCAATCAAAAATTATAGATACATTGGAGACGTATCAGCATCCCCAAGCTTAATTCCTGCTCTTCCTCGAGTAGATAAATGATAAAAACAGAATTTTTGATGCGGAGTGCTACTTGGCATAATTTCAATGTAATTCTTCTTAATTGTGGTATGAATATTCAGATCCGAAAGATTCAAGATAAAAGATCATATTGACATAAAAATAATAATACTTCAAGCATACTAACTAAGCAATTATGTCCTCTCAAAATAACATGGCCAAAGAAAGTTCATCCCTACAAAATCATATAGTTTATTCATGCTCCATTTTCATCACACAAGAATGCTCTCATCATGCACAACCCCGATGACAAGCCAAGCAATTGTTTCATACTTTAGTAATCTCAAACTTTATAAACCTTCACGCAATACATGAGCGCGAGCCATGGATATAGCACTATGGGTGGAATAGAATATGATGATGGGGGTTATGTGGAGAAGACAAAAAGGAGAAAGTCTCACATCAATGAGGCTAATCAATGAGCTATGGAGATGCCCATCGATTGATGTTAATGCAAGGAGTAGGGATTGCCATGCAACGGATGCACTAGAGCTATAAATGTATGAAAGCTCAACAAAAGAAACTAAGTGGGTGTGCATCCAACTTGCTTGCTCACGAAGACCTAGGGCACTTGAGGAGGCCCATTGTTGGAATATACAAGCCAAGTTCTATAATGAAAAATTCCCACTAGTATATGAAAGTGACAACATAAGAGACTCACTATCATGAAGATCATGGTGCTACTTTGAAGCACAAGTGTGGTAAAAGGATAGTAGCATTGCCCCTTTTATTTTCTTTTTTTTATTTTGCCTTTCTTTTTTTTATTTGGCCTTTCTTTTTTTGGCCTTTCTTTTTTTATTTGGCCTTTTTGGGGACAATGCTCTATTAATGATGATCATCACACTTCTATTTATTTACAACTCAATGATTACAACTCGATACTAGAACATAGTATGACTCTATATGAATGCCTCCGGCGGTGTACCAGGATTGCGATGAATCAAGAGTGACATGTATGAAAAATTATGAATGGTGGCTTTGCCATAAATACGATGTCAACTACATGATCATGCAAAGCAATATGACAATGATGATGCATGTCATAATAAACGGAACGGTGGAAAGTTGCTTGGCAATATATCTCGGAATGGCTATGGAAATGCCATAATAGGTAGGTATGGTGGCTGTTTTGAGGAAGATATAAGGAGGTTTATGTGTGAAAGAGCGTATCATATCACGAGGTTTGGATGCACCGGCGAAGTTTGCACCAACTCTCAATGTGATAAAGGGCAATGCACGATACCGAAGAGGCTAGCAATGATGGAAGGGTGAGAGTGCGTATAATCCATGGACTCAACATTAGTCATAAAGAACTCACATACTTATTGCAAAAATCTATAAGTCATCAAAAAATCAAGCACTACGCGCATGCTCCTAGGGGGGATAGATTGGTAGGAAAAGACCATCGCTCGTCCCCGATCGCCACTCATAAGGAGGGCAATCAAAGAACACCTCATGTTTCAAATTTGTTACATAACGTTTACCATACGTGCATGCTACGGGACTTGCAAACTTCAACACAAGTATTTCTCAAATTCAAAACTACTAAACTAGCACAACTTTAATATCACTACCTTCATATCTCAAAACAATCATCAAGCATCAAACTTCTCTTAGTATTCAAAACACTCATAAGAAAGTTTTTACTAATCTTGAATACCTAGCATATTAGGATTATTTAAGCAAATTACCATGCTATTTAAGACTCTCAAAATAATCTAAGTGAAGCATGAGAGTTCATCTATTTCTTCAAAATAAAACTACCACCATGCTCTAAAAGATATAAGTGAAGTACTAGAGCAAACAACAAACTACTCCGAAAGATATAAGTGAAGATCAATGAGTAGTTGAATAATTATGCAACTATGTGAAGACTCCCTAACATTTAAGAATTTAAGATCTTGGTATTTTATTCAAACAGCAAGAAAAACTAAATAAAATAAAATTACGCTCCAAGCAAAACACATATCATGTGATGAATAAAAATATAGATCCAAGTAAAGTTACCAATGAACGAAGACGAAAGAGGGGATGCCTTCCGGGGCATCCCCAAACTTAAGCTTTTGGTTGTCCTTGAATATTACCTTGGGGTGCTGAGGGAGTCCTGGATTAGGGGGTGTCCGGATGGCCGGACTATACCTTCAGCCGGACTCCTGGACTATGAAGATACAAGATTGAAGACTTCGTCCCGTGTCCGGAAGGGGCTTTCCTTGGCGTGGAAGGCAAGCTTGGCGATACGGATATGCAGATATCCTACCATTGTAACCGACTTTGTAACCCTAACTCTCTCCGGTGTCTATATAAACCGGAGGGTTTTAGTCCGTAGGACAACATACAGAACAACAATCATACCATAGGCTAGCTTCTAGGGTTTAGCCTCTCTGATCTCGTGGTAGATCTACTCTTGTACTACCCATATCATCAATATTAATCAAGCAGGACGTAGGGTTTTACCTCCATCAAGAGGGCCCGAACCTGGGTAAAACTTCGTGTCCCTTGCCTCATGTTACCATCCGGCCTAGATGCACAGTTCAGGACCCCCTACCCGAGATCCGCCGGTTTTGACACCGACATTGGTGCTTTCATTAAGAGTTCCTCTGTGTCGTCGTCGTCAGGCTTGATGGCTCCTACTATCATCGATAGTGATGCGGTCCAGGGTGAAACTTGTCTCCCCGGACAGATCTCTGTCTTCGGCGGCTTTACACTACGGGCCAATTCACTTGGCCATCTGGAGCAAATCGAAAGCTATGCCCCTGGCCGTCAGGTCAGATTTGGAAGTTTAAACTACACGGATGACATCCGCGGGGACTTGATCTTCGACGGATTCGAGCCACTATCGAGTGCGCCGCACTGTCACGACGAGCATGATCTAGCTCTGCCACCGAACAGTGCCCGGGAGGCCGCATCCGCATCGGCTTCGACCCTTAATTCGGAGCCAACTGCGCCGATCGAGGATGGGTGGTTGGACACTGCCTCGGGGGCTGCGATCCCAACGGCGATCGAGCCAAACACCAGCCCCGGACTCCGCTAGACTCATGACTCCAAGGAGCCGGACTCCTCCCCGTACTCCGAACCCTCCGCGCCCCTGCCGATCGAATCCGATTGGGCGCCGATCATGGAGTCTACCGCCGCAGACGTCTTTCAGCACTCGCCTTTCGGTGATATTCTGAAGACACTAAAGTCTCTCTCTTTATCAGGAGAGCCCTGGCCGGACTACGGTCAGCAAGGTTGGGATACGGACGATGAAGAAATTCAAAGCCCACCCACCACCCACTTTGTAGCCACTGTCGACGATTTAACCGACATGCTCGACTTCGACTCTGAAAACATCGACGGTATGGACGACGATGCGGGAGGTGAAGAAGAACCACCGCCCACCTCACCATATGACGTATACATGGTGGACGCACCAAAAGATGACGAGGAGGAGCGGAAGGACGCACCAAAGGCTTGTTCCCACGAGAAGCAGTCAAAGCAGCGATGCAAGCGCCGCCCCAAATCCCGCCTCGACAGAAATAACAATCACACAGACCCAGCGCTGGAGCAGGGAGAACCGCTGCCGGAAAATGGCAATCCGGATAATCAAATCGAACAAACAAATTCTATCAAGGATAGTAGTCCGGACGACATAACGCCGGACAGGCACCCGGAGCAGCAGAATGCCCGTAAAAGGCTTGTTGCCACTGCGAGAAGTCTTAAAAAGCAGAAGCAAAGGCTCAAGGCTGCGCAAGACACACTCCAAATCAGATGGAGTAAAATACTCAACACAACGGTGAGGTACGGCGACAATCGCCCCTCTAAGAGCTACCCAAAGCGAAAGCTGCTACCTGAATTTGATGAGGAGGCCTCAGACCCCCCACAACCAAATATCAAAGCAGCCACCTGGCCGGATAGACGACCCCTCTACCAACACAGAGCGGCATACAACCCCACTCACAATACAACACGCGACCCATGCGAGGGCTCGCACCCAAAGGATGGCGCAGCAAGATCCATCTATGGACCATGCAAGCGCGCCCCAGCATACAATGCAACACAACAAACATCCGAACAACGCGGTACACCCAGCTACAGGGGTGCCGCACACCCCTTATGTTTCACCGATGAGGTGCTGGACCATGAATTTCCAGAGGGATTCAAACCCATAAACATAGAGACATACGACGGAACAACAGACCCTGGGGTCTGGATTGAGGACTACATCCTTCATATCCATATGGCTCGAGGAGATGATCTCCACGCCATCAAGTACTTACCCCTCAAGCTCAAAGGGCCAGCTCGTCACTGGCTTAAAGGCCTCCCCGAAAGCTCCATTGGAAGTTGGGAAGAGCTCGAAGACGCCTTTCGGGCAAATTTTCAAGGGACTTATGTCCGACCTCCGGATGCGGACGATTTGAGTAATATAACTCAACAGCCCGGAGAGTCAGCCCGAAAGCTCTGGAACAGGTTTCTTACTAAAAAGAACCAGATTGTCGACTATCCGGACGCCGAAGCCTTGGCAACTTTTAAGCATAGCGTCTGTGACGAATGGCTCGCCAGACACCTCGGCCAAAATAAGCCGAGAACGATGGCCGCATTAACAAGCCTCATGACCCGCTTTTGCGCGGGTGAGGACAGCTGGCTAGCCAGATGCAGCACCAGCGACCCCAGTACATCTGAAGTTAGAGATGGAAACGGGAAATCACGGCGCAACAATAACAAACGCCGGAATAAAGAAGACAGCACGAAGGGCACGGCAGTAAACGCCAGATTCACAAACTCTCAGCCAGGTCAGCAAAAGCCGCCCTCTAAAGGCACCAGGGATGAACTGTCCAGCATCAACAAAATTCTGGACCAAGTATGTCAGATCCATAGTACCCCTGGTAAACCGGCTAATCATACCCACAGAGAATGTTGGGTCTTCAAGCAGTCCGGCAAGCTCAACGCCGTACACAAGGGGGAGGATACACCAAGTGAAGACGAGGACGAGCCTCCCAAGCAAGACACTGGGGAACAAAAGAAATTTCCACCAGAAGTCAAAACAGTAAACGTGTTACACGTGATCAAGGGGAAAAACAACGCGGAACTCCTAGGAAAATATACCCAAGTGCCTGTCACCGCGAAGTCCTGTCGCTGGTCCTCTCAACCAATCACTTTCGACCATCGCGATTACTCAGCAAGTATCCGACACGCAGGATGGGCCGCCCTGGTATTAGACCCAGTAATTGGCGGACATCACTTCACACGAGTCTTGATGGACGGTGGCAGCAGTCTAAACCTAATATATCAGGATACAATCCGCGGGATGGGGTTAGACCCAACAAAAATTCGCCATAGCAATACTACCTTTAAAGGAGTAACGCCAGGCCCAGGGGCTCATTGTACGGGCTCCCTCCTACTATAAGTTATATTCGGCTCCCCCGATAACTTCCGTCACGAGCATTTAACCTTCCACATTGCTCCGTTCCAAAGTGGCTATCAAGCACTGCTCAGATGCAAAGCTTTCGCTCGCTTTAATGCAATACCACACTACGCCTCCCTCACACTCAAGATGCCCGGTCCACGTGGCATCATTTCAGTGAAAGGAAATATCAAGCGATCTCTGCGCGCCGAAGAGAGTGCGGCTGCCTTGGCAGCCGCACACTAAAGGCGCCCGGACCAGCGAAAGCATCCAATAGGTCGTCAAGACCTCAGACACAATTAATCAAGTCCGGCGCCGCTATTTATACCGAATAAGTGGTCACACCCCTATTTGTCAATACAAGGGGCTCAACGCGCGCAGACAAGTGCCAATTTTTTATCATCTTGAATTATACATGGTTTCTTTAAAAACTATCTTTTTGCACGACAACTTTTTCACCTAAATTCCTCTCTTTTACAGACGATCATCGCGCTACACCTGTCCAGGATACAGCACAACGGAGACACAGGCGCAGACGTGCAGCAGGGACCCGCTCCAAGGATACTTTTTAGATTAAGACCCTGCGTAAACCTTTTTTACTGTCTCTTGTTGATACATATCCACCGTTGAGAAGGATGCTGATGTCTTGGCATGTGGCCACGCCAGAACAATGCACGTACCTGGACACAAGGGGCTTCTTAAAAAGGCCATTATTTAGGCCTGGTTTATACCACAAAGACCGAATACCTTAGGGAGTGTTCGGCGTCGCGAGTTTGGCCTTATATGCATCAGCTCCGAATCATTGTCTTTGGTCAAATGTTGGGTTTGCCCGGCTCCTGTGTTTTGGTGCCTTACGTTCCGCTTTACCAGCTAAGGTAGCACCAGGAGAACTACTGCGATTGTGCCCTAGTTCATCCAGACGAGCACCTCAGTAGAGAAAGCCGAAAACTGACTGTCATGATATAGCGTGAGACTGGTCAACCACTCGATGACCTGTTGGAATGTTAGAATTCCTCCGCCTTAATGAAGGGCCGTTTTCCGGCCAGGCATGTACGCACCCCGGGATCGGGAGAGTGCGGAGCCACCAGGGGCTATCTAGTAGCCCCACTGTCAAACTCCTATGGCTAAGTGAAAGTGCTAAAGCATTATAGTCCGGTTGCCTCGCTCGCTCCGCTACCTCCTTAATAGGACCAAGACGTTGGGTTAAGTGTGAACGCGTGTTTTTTGCGAGCACCTCCGCATTATATGCGTGGGGGTTGAAGCCGACGGCTGCAATCTTTCAGGTTATACACATGTATACATAAACGGCCGCCCAGGAGGCATCATATTACTTTCAGGTAAAAGTATAAAAATAGCCTCATAAAAATTTATAAAAGCATTTCGCTTACAATGAGATTACATATCACTTAAACATAATATTTTTTGAGCACTGGGTCTCTATCAAACGAGCACCCTCAAGAACTTCTTCAAAGTAGTGCTCAGCAGCCATTCGACCTATGGCCGAATCCCGCGTTGCAACAGTGGTAGCATCCATCTCCGCCCAGTATGCTTTAACACGGACAAAGGCCATCCGTGAGCCCTCTATGCACGCCGACCTCTTCATCACATTAATGCGCAGCACCACGTCAAGGAGCTGCTACACCAAGCTGAAATAGCTGTTCGGTTTTGGCCTTTCCGGCCATAGCTGATCCACAACAGACCTCATGGCGAGTCCGGACAACCTATTCAGTTCGGCCCATTCAGCTAATTGGTCAGTCAATGAAAGTGGATGCTCGGGAGAATGGAATTGTGTCCAAAACAGCTGGTCCACTTCACGGTCGTCTGACCCTGGAAGTACTTGGCCGCATCGGCAGCGCTCGCCGCCAAATCCATATACACATCCTCCGAACTCCACAACCGATCCAAAGAGGCATACCGTGGATCTCCGAACTTCCTCCGCAACATAAAGGATTTCCCAGCTACAATATCCCTGGCTTCCCCCAGCTCCTCCTTCTTCGCCCTCATAGCAGAGCGTGTTGGGGAACGTTGCAGAAAACAAAAAATTTCCTACGGTTTCACCAAGATCCATCTAGGAGTTCATCTAGCAACGAGTGATTGGATTGCATCTACATACCTTTGTAGATCACGCGCGGAAGCATTCAAAGAACGGGGATGAGGAAGTCGTACTCGACGTGATCCAAATCACCGGAGATCCTAGCGCCGAACGGACGGCACCTCCGCGTTCAACACACGTACGGTCAGCGTAACGTCTCCTCCTTCTTGATC